>NW_025534673.1:0-166407 GCF_020615455.1 Coregonus clupeaformis
ACATATCATTGTGCCCATGGAGAGACCCATCCCTCTGTAGTTGACCACCATGTTGGCAAGGAGCTTAGAGGCAGCAGATACTGAGATCCTCTCCTTGTTCCTCAGCTTGTATATCCTTAAATGAAGTGGGGGTTGAGGGAAAATTGAAAAATATACACTCTAAGAAAAAAAGGTGCTATCTAGAACCTAAAATAGTTATTTGGCTGTTCCCATAGGAGAACCCTTTGAATAACCCAGTTTGGTTCCCGGTAAAACCCTTTTAGTTCCAGGCAGAATCCTTTTAAGTTCCATGTAGAACCCTTTACACCAGGGTTCCCCAACTGGCGGCCCACGGTCTGAATTTGGCCCACGTGTTGTTTTATTTGGCCCCCTAATTTTTCTTTGCAAAAATGTTTTACAACAATATTCTACATATAGAACAGTGGAGGCTCCTCAGAGGAGGAAGGGGAGGACCATCCTCCTCAGTGAATTTCAGAAAAAAAACTATAGTGAAACATCAAAAAGTTAACTATACTAAATATATTCACGTCACCAAATAATTTATTAAAACACACTGTTTTGCAATGAAGGTCTACAGTAGCCTCAACAGCACTCTGTAGGGTAGCACCATGGTGTAGCCGGAGGACAGTTCGTTTCCGTCCTCCTCTGGGTACATTGACTTAAATACAAAACCTAGGAGGGCCGTGGTTCTTACCCCCTTCCATAGCCTTACACAGTAATTATGACAACTTCCGGAGGACGTCCTCCAACCTATCAGAGCTCTTACAGCATGAACTGACATGTCGTCCACCCAATCAAAGTATCAGAGAATGAATCTAGTACTGAAAGCAAAAGCTACAGGTAGCTAGCACTGCAGTGCATAAAATGTGGTGAGTGGTTGACTCAGAGAAAGACAATAGTTTAACAGTTTTGAACAAATTCATCTTTAAAAAATAAGGAGAAGCAAGACAGAAAGAGAGAGAGAGAGAGATAGCTAGCTATATTTCATATTTTTTTCACTTTCACTTACTTAGCTAGGGAATTCAGCTAGCGAGTTTAGCTTACTCAAACACCCAGCTCAAACAGAGAGCGATGCTATGTTAGCTAGCCGGCTATAGCTATCCAACACTGGAACTCTTCCAAGTCAAGGTAAGCTTTTGGTTTGATTAATTTATTGCCACCAGGGCCCACCGGTGTAACTGCTAAACTGCTTGCTAACTGTACACTATATGCATGATTGTAGCAGGCTTACTAACATGTTCATTCTAGTAGCTATGTTGACTTGACGTTAGCTAATATGGTGACAACAATGTAGGCTGTGTGTAGCGGTTATGATATGAAGGTTTGGCTTGGAAAGGTTTTGTTGCCTGGTCACAGACAGCTAATGTGTCATGCACTGAAGTCCACAAGTGAAGGGAAAAGGTGAGAGGAGGAGAGCGCGTAGATGCGTGAAGGAATTATCCAATGATCAAAGGGATCATGCTGTTTTGTATGTGGCTGCTATGAAAGTGAACTGTGTTTACATGTGATCAGGGGTGTATCCATTCCCCCAGTTCTGTTGAAAAATGTTTCTTAAACGGAAGCAAACGAAATGAAACCGGGATAAACATACCTACATTTGTTCAATAAAAACTCTAGTTTGCAACTGTTGGAATAAAGATGACACCCTAGATAAGCTAGATGCAGGCAAGATTGTGCAAGGCGGTATTGAATGTGTCAATGTCTGTCACATTTCTATAGACCTGTGCACCTATGTAAACTTTCATTCATAGGCTAGGTTGTAGCAACCCCATGATGGGTATAGAGAAAATGTGAGTTTAATGTAGTAGCCTAAACCTATCGATGTTACATTGAGCTGGGTGAATGGAATATGAATGACAGTCATCCAATATGCTGTAATAGAAATAAGGCCAAGCTCGTTAAAAAAATAATCGTCCTCCCTCATCTAAAACGGCACCGACCGCCACTGATATAGAATTTTCATTGTTCGACATAAAATACTGTAAAAACACCAGGAAATCAGCTACAAGTGATTTAAATTTGGAAATCTGTTCCCAAGTATTCCCACCCATAATAGAGAGACACATTACATTTTAGTCATTTAGCAGACGCTCTTATCCAGAGCGACTTACAGTTAGTGAGTGCATACATTATATTTTTGAATTTTTTCATACTGCCCCCCCCCCGTGGGAATCGAACCCACAACCCTGGCGTTGCAAACGCCATGCTCTACCAACATCCCCTGCCGGCCATTCCCTCCCCTACCCTGGGCCAATTGTGCGCCGCCCCATGGGTCTCCCGGTCGCGGCCGGCTACGACAGAGCCTGGATTCGAACCAGGATCTCTAGTGGCACAGCTAGCACTGCGATGCAGTGCCTTAGACCACTGCGTCACACGATCATACATGTGATCGTATGCAAATGCTGGGTTTGAAATGAATAGGTTTTATTCAAATATTATTTCAAATATTATATCTGTAAAACAAAAAATAGCCCCGCGGCTGAATCTAGTTGATCATCCCTGCTTTACACAGAGTTCTACCTAGAAACAAAAAGCGTTCTACCTGGAACCAAAAAGGTTCTCCTATGGGGACAGCCGAATAACCCTTTTTTCGAAGAGTGTAGGATGGAAAAGATAGGTACCAAATAAAAGGAAATTAGACAGTGCCCATCTTTCCCATTAATTTGGGATTGAGGGATATAGTTTGATTAACAAAACATGGGACATGGACTCAATATTAAAGCACAGTTGAGTTTTGACGTTAAAAATGTCTAACAAGCTTTGATTTTGGAGTAAGCTATTACTATAATGTGACAATCTTCTCTCACCTGCATTCCTTGGCCAAGACTCTCTCCCAATAGACACAGTCGGCAGCACTGCCTGACATTGTCCCAAGTAGAAAGGGGTTTATCTCGATCACCTTCTTAAACATCTGAGTGCCTTAAAAACACAAAGGGGGGTTATTCATTACACATATGCCACGGTAGATTCACAAAACATACAGTGAGGGAAAAAAGTATTTGATCCCCTGCTGATTTTGTACATTTGCCCACTGACAAAGACATGATCAGTCTAGAATTTTAATGGTAGGTTTATTTGAACAGTGAGAGACAGAATAACAACAAACAAATCCAGAAAAACACATGTCAAAAATGTTATAAATTGATTTGCATTTTAATGAGGGAAATAAGTATTTGACCCCTCTGCAAAACATGACTTAGTACTTGGTGGCAAAACCCTTGTTGGCAATCACAGAGGTCAGACGTTTCTTGTAGTTGGCCACCAGGTTTGCACACATCTCAGGAGGGATTTGTTCCACTCCTCTTGCAGATCTTCTCCAAGACATTAAGGTTTTCGAGGCTGACGCGTTTGGGAACTCGAACCTTCAGATCCCCTCCACAGATTTTCTATGGGATTAAGGTCTGGAGACTGGCTAGGGCCACTCCAGGACCTTAATGTGCTTCTTCTTGAGCCACTCTTTGTTGCCTTGGCCGTGTGTTTTGGGTCATTGTCATGCTGGAATACCCATCCACTACCCATTTTCAATGCCCTGGCTGAGGAAAGGAGGTTCTCACCCAAGATTTGACGGTACATGGCCCCGTCCATCATCCCTTTGATGCAGTGAAGTTGTCCTGTCCCCTTAGCAGAAAAACACCCCCAAAGCATAATGTTTCCACCTCCATGTTTGACAGTGGGGATGGTGTTCTTGGGGTCATAGGCAGCATTCCTCCTCCTCCAAACACGGAGAGTTGAGTTGATGCCAAAGAGCTCAATCTTGGTCTCATCTGACCACAACACTTTCACCCAGTTCTCCTCTGAATCATTCAGATGTTCATTGGCAAACTTCAGACGGCCCTGTATATGTGCTTTCTTGAGCAGGGGGACTTTGCGGGCGCTGCAGGATTTCAGTCCTTCACGGCGTAGTGTGTTACCAATTGTTTTCTTGGTGACTATGGTCCCAGCTGCCTTGAGATCATTGACAAGATCCTCCCGTGTAGTTCTGGGCTGAGTCCTCACCGTTCTCATGATCATTGCAACTCCACGAGGTGAGATCTTGCATGGAGCCCCAGGCCGTGGAAGACTGACAGTTCTTTTGTGTTTCTTCCATTTGCGAATAATCGCACCAACTGTTGTCACCTTCTCACCAAGCTGCTTGCCGATGGTCTTGTAGCCCATTCCAGCCTTGTGTAGGTCTACAATCTTGTCCCTGACATCCTTGGAGAGCTCTTTGGTCTTGGCCATGGTGGAGAGTTTGGAATCTGATTGATTGATTGCTTCTGTGGACAGGTGTCTTTTATACAGGTAACAAGCTGAGATTAGGAGCACTCCGTTTAAGAGTGTACTCCTAATCTCAGCTCGTTACCTGTATAAAAGACACCTGGGAGCCAGAAATCTTTCAGATTGAGAGGGGGTCAAATACTTATTTCCCTCATTAAAATGCAAATCAATTTATAACATTTTTGTTGTTGTTATTCTGTCTCTCACTGTTCAAATAAACCTACAATTAAAATTATAGACTGATCATTTCTTTGTCAGTGGGCAAACGTACAAAATCAGCAGGGGATCAAATACTTTTTTCCCTCACTGTACTTGTTCTTTATTGTATTTTACAATTTCTCTCTTTCATACTGAATGTTCTACCCCCTCCCTCTATCAATCACTCCATCCAACTAAAATGTTTTAACACTTATGTCCAAGTGTGTGTGTGTGTGTGTGAGTGTGAGTGTGAGTGTGTGTGTGTGTGTGTGTGTGTGTGTGTGTGTGTGTGTGTGTGTGTGTGTGTGTGTGTGTGTATGCATGCCCATGTGTATGTGTATGTATCACTTACTGACATAAGATCCTGCAGATGCTCTGGAGTCAACAGCCACCATCACCCCATGCTGGAACTTGAAAGCCAGAGTAGTTGTGCCATGCTCCAGGTTGATCTTCACCCCATTCACCCCCTCTTCACTGTCAACCAGAGGCCTAAGAAACTCTGCTGGCTGTGGAAACACACAGTTGACAAAGTCGATTTTTTTGTCAAAAGCTACAAGATATTGTCATTTTAATGCACACAGGGCTGATTCACATATGCAGATTGAAGTAGCTAATCCAGCAGAAGGTCTAGGCCTTATTAAAACTTTTTTTAACCTTTTCAATTGCCATTATTCTATCATGCATGGTCATTAGTCAAACAGTAAGCCTACATCTTTAATGAAGCTTACAATCACAGAACTACTGGTGAATAACAATCACAGAACCACTGTTGAATGTTGCAGCGCTCCTTGCTATCTGAGGCATGTTGTTCCAACTCCCATCAAGTGGGAAAACCTTATTGGCGCAATGTGTATGGTGTTCGCTTCCCTGCCACGCCATTCACTTTTACATGAATGAAAAATCAGCTTCCAATTACTTTGACAGATGTAAAGAACTGCCAGGTAAAGCCAATTGGTTATTCAAAATTCTGTTATCTTGTAAACTCAACCATCACCATAGGAAACAGCTGATACCCCACACGCGAATTATCAGGGGTTACTTACATCAACTCCAACGGGTACCGCCAACTCTGGTGTCTGAGCAGCGAAATTGAAGTGATTGACTTTATCCACCGACGCTCGTTCCGCGTTGAATCCGTCCTCTTTAACCCAATCTGATATCCCGCAAACGTCAAGAAGAGCCATTTTGTACTATTCTGAAGCTACTGAGTTTCACAGTTCCTCCGCTTTGAAATCGAAACTGAAATGTTACGGGTAGGCTACTAACACCATGAAATGCGCATACGCGCAACGGTACTTTGTAATGCTTTGTGTACGAATGAGACAGGTCTCCAAATGGCTTGTTCTTGTTAAATCGTACCAATAATGCGTAAAGTCAATCTCAAATTAGAAAGAGATTGAATTACAACCTACATATTTTATAGATGCAATGCATTTTTCTTGCCTATATTTCATATCTTATTTGAGAGCTGCACTATGGTGGTTAATCATAGACTAACTAAATTGGCTAGGATTACACATCTCCCACGGGACAGTGCCCATTCACTCCCATTCCATAGCTGCACTATGTGCGCTCTGGCCTATGCCTATACCTAGACGTTGCTAGGCAGATCA
Source organism: Coregonus clupeaformis (assembly GCF_020615455.1). Taxonomy (NCBI): domain Eukaryota; kingdom Metazoa; phylum Chordata; class Actinopteri; order Salmoniformes; family Salmonidae; genus Coregonus; species Coregonus clupeaformis. The sequence continues at coordinate 6,069 of NW_025534673.1, forward strand.
CTACCATTCAGGTTACCTACCTGTAACAATTTACTTGTAACATCATTTACATTTACATTTACGTCATTTAGCAGACGCTCTTATCCAGAGCGACTTACAAATAGGTGCATTCACCTTATAGCCAGTGGGATAAGCACTTTACAAGTATTATTATTATTATTTTTGTGTGGGGGGTATGGTGGCATAACGTTTTCTTAAACAACACATTTTAATTGTTTTAAATTCTGTGAGTGGTAGTGATGGAGGGGAGAGTGCAAGTGAATGTTTTGTTTTTATTATTATAAATATGTGGAGGTAAAACCTAATAGTAGCACCATAAAGAACAACAGCCTATGCCATAATAATAATTCCCTTCCCTATCCCTTATCAATTATGGCAGGGATATGCCTAGTCAACATGTATAGAATAAAACACAATAAAGGACAAAGGTTGTTTGAGGGTTGGAAGTTGCACAGCATCCAAAATGGGACTTGCCTATATGGCAGTTATAGAAGAACCTGTCAGGCAAGGTGTGACTGGCAAAACAACTATAAACCAATCACAGATTAATCAGTCCAATGATCTTTATCTTTCTGGTAAACATTGACTGCATAACTCAGGTAAAGGATCACATTTTCTAACCAACCAGAAATGTACTTTTGTATGATGTCATATGTTGTCATACAGGGTTGTTGTTCCCATGTTGGTTCAGTGGCTTACTACTATTTTCAAATGAATGTGTTTTATGTAGCCAAAGTCAAAACACTTTCTCCAGGCAGTTGTCCCATACTGTGTAGCCACTATTACCATTACTGCATTAACAAAAATGGTATGCCTGAAATACACCAATGTTGTTAATCATTTAAGAAATACTGGTATACACTCTATACTGCACGGGTTGTTCAGTATAGTTAGTTACTAGGGCCTCAGGATCTCATCACGGTATCTCTGTGCATTCAAATTGCCATCGATAAAATGAAATTGTATTTGTTGTCCATAGTTTATGCCTGCCCATACCAAAACCCCACTGCCACCATGGGGCACTCTGTTCACAACGTTGACATCAGCATTCATCAGCATCAGCATCACATTACAGGCAACAATGATAATTGTTATATGGAGTTTCTCTATGCTGTTATATACTGTAGGTTGAAACCAAATAAATTACAGCAGCTGGTAACCAGTTATGGATGTTTTATTTAAATAGTGAGAAAAGAGTGTAGTAGTAGTGGGGGCCACCTCTGGCTTCTTTAGTTGGAGGTCTCAAAAGTTTGGATGTACTCTATTTCATCCTGTTTGATGACACACAGGTCCACATTACTTCCAGAACCCAGGTCGTTCATGATGACAGCTGGTTCATGATGCCAGCTGTTATGGTGTCCCGCACGAGCTGCTTGTCCTCCTCCTCCTCCTCCTCCTCCTCCTCCTCCTCCTCCTCCTCCTCCTAACAAAATAAACACAGACACTAAAGGAGTTAGTTGGCCTACTATTATTGTTATTCTCCCGTGAATAGATATAGGTAAAGTTACGGTCATATTAGGTTTATAACGGTCTTCGAAAACAGCCAATGCTGCAAGTTCACCAGATCCTGAACTGAACAAAATCATACAAACCATATTAATATATCCAGACATGTTACTTTATCTTTCATCTTTCAAGATGTCCTCACTCTTTCCTCTACAATTGTCTTCATTCAAACTCAGACACAGGAAGTGCAGAGGACAGAAATTTGAGGAGGAGGGAATTATGTTTACATACTACATTGTGTAAAACACAATACCATCTTCGTGTATCTAACAACTCCTCAATGTCACAGGGAAAGCATACAAATTGATAAGAATAATAGTGAAGATTAATACAAACCCATGGTGGTGAATGGGGCCTTGTTGACTGAGCCAAAGGGGCCCACTGTGAAGATATGTGGGCAGGTGCAGTCTACTCCACCCAAAAGCAGCATGGCACTGTTCTGACCTCTGTGCCTGCACTCCAAAATAGCCTGACATGGTTAAGAAGCCTAATAGATCAAAATAAGTCAACAAGAGGGTACATTGTTTTCACTGTCCTGTTCTTTTAGTGAATGGGGGACAAGGAACAGTTTATTACAATATCTTTTGAACCCAAATACAACATTTTCAACATCAGCCAGAGGCGTACACTTCTGTAAATGGAAGCTGACTCAAATCAATTTGCATTAAACACTGCATAACAATACCACCCTCTGGTGCGTTCAGAGGTCCATTTTGTCCCTTCGCTAATAAGATCAACCTCTGTCAGACAAAATATTATGATGTAGATTAGAGGGTCACCTGAAAGTAAAGTCGCGTAACATGCAGCATCCCATGATCAGCCGGGGATTGCAGCCCATGAAGAGAGACTGCAGGGCCAGATTTGAGCGCAGCATACTGTATCAATGATCTTCTCTGTATCAGCTGCAGTGCCAGTTTCACAGGGGTCAGTGTGCTGCTAACAGTTACCCTGCCTGCTGTCCAACGGCTGGCTTGAACCAAGGAGGTTCTGCGTCACAACACACGTGACCACCCTGCTTGACAATGTTACCAACAGATTGAATCACTTAAGATGTACCGCTTGAGTGGCCCCAGCCGAGACATTTCAAGCCTGCTGTGGAGTGAGCATTTATTCCTCCGTTACACCAGCTCCACAGCAGCTGTGGGAGAGGGAACCTCTCTCTAGGTTTCAGAGACAGCAACGGTCACAAACCAACACAACAGGGCAATACAGGTTCTAAACTTGCCTTAATTAGGTTAAATTATATACACTGCTTATAGTCTGATCTTATTTGAAGATAGGGCAGTGATGCATTTCAGTGTGGACTGATGGTAGTCACAGTCTTCAGCCTCTACCTTTGTCAGTCTGAATTGTCTTGAAACCTTTGTGCAAGGGGACTTATGCATGTTGTATGTCTATTCATGGCATGCAACTCATGTATGTGAGAGGGTATTTCCCCTTTGTCCCCTCCATCCCTCTCTCCCTCCCTCCCTGCTCCCTCCCTCATTGTTGGTACCCATATAGTCAGTTGGTAGGTGGATTGTTGTTGATAAGTCACCAAACTAATGGGACAGGAGAGGGGACAACACTGTATGTCTAACTGACAATGCAAACTTCTCTCAAGTTTACATCCCTGTTAGGCCACTCTAAAATGTGCAGTTTTGTCACACAACACAATGCCACAGATGTCTCAAGTTTTGAGGGAGCATGTGTAGTAGTGTGATGTTGTTCCCCTAGATTATGCACCAAGTTGCACACAAAGACCAGTTCAAGTAGGCCAGGTCAAGGGGGGATGTTAATAATTTAATAATAATAATAATTCAATGTGTTTTCTTTATTTAATTACAGCTGCATAGCTAATGTTATTTTTTGGTGTACAATTTTTTTTTTATATCTATATTGTAAATACACTTGATTGTAAAAGTTTTGTATATTTTGGTTTGGTCCATTGCGGGTTATCTGTACTTACGTACCCTCGTATTGTTCTCTTTTGCCTGACCTTCAACTAGCAAGGTATGTTGTCCTTGGCTCCGTAATTTGTCAATATAAAACTGGTAATGTTACACAAAGTGCTGTTACGCAACTATAGGTTTTGTTACAATGTAGACAATATAAAGATTTATGTTAACAAGTTTCACCGAGCTCGCTAATTAGGGTACCTATTGTAACTTGTGAGTACTTGGGACAGTGTTTGAGTGAGTTTCCATGTGTTCACGCAGGTGCCCGAGAGCCGTGACTGCACCAAGGGCTAACATATTGTGTGTTGTCTCTTCGTGTGCAGGTATGTCTTTTATTTTGTCAGAATTATGTTGTATATCATTTTACTTGTATTGTATAGTGTGCTGTTAGGCACTGAATGTGTGCACGCAGCACCTGGGTTCTCTTTTGCCTGACCTTCAACTAGCAAGGTGCCCGAGAGCTGTGACTGCACCAAGGGCTAACATATTGTGTGTTGTCTCTTCGTGTGCAGGGCAAATAAAAATAATCCAACCAGCAGACCTCCAGTTTTGGCAGTGTTCTAATTGAAAATACACAACGCAGAACGAACCATGCTACAAACTGGTGCCGTGACCTGCCGACTGGCCAGCTCAAGCCGACCGCCGGAGCTGTGCATGTGGATGAGGTGCGCGATCTGCGCATGCACATTTGTTGATGGTTTGCTATAAGCGAATATATACTGTAAATAGTGAAGGTGAATGTAGCATATTCATTAGATACAGGTATTTGTGTTTATTTTGATGTTTTGGATGAATTTGTTTATTGAAAAACAATTTGTATTTGAATGCAGTAAATTACATTGTATTTTAGTGCTCTGTTGACCCATGGAAGACTCTCAAGTCCATAAGATGAGTTATGCTGGGGATTTTAGTGTGGGTAGAGGGAGGGGTGTCCTTCCATTTACACTAATTGTACAGTCAGCTCCTGGGAGTAGAGCATTTGCTAGTCCTGAGTTTGCAAGCACTGGGAAGGGTAGGCTGTTTATTCCACCTGACCAGGGTATCCCACCTCTGTTTTTTGATGTACCATCATCCACAGTCCTCAGTAATAATGGGACGCCTCCGAGTCATCTTAGTGACCTTATTAAGCAGATTGGTTCAGAGATAGGAGAATCTATCAGAGCGAGTTTACTGCAGCCTGGGGTTTCAAGTCTTTCTCCTGCCCATCCCCCTCACCAACCCCAGCAGTTTCCCCTGCCTGAGCAGTGTGGGTCAACTTTTATTGATGCGTCCAAGCTGAATCTGTTTGTGAAGTCAGATGTTAGTGCTCCACCTTTCTTTAGGGGTGATGGCTCATATAAGTACTCTGTCCTGGAGTGGGAGGAGGTAATGGAAGTCTACCTAGAGAAGAGGGGTTACACTGGGTCTGAGAATGTTGGGGAGGTGAAGTCTAGGCTCATGGGGAGGGCACGGGATGTGACCAAAGTCTAGATGCGTAACAACCCTGTTGTCACAGATGTTAAGGCTGTGTTCAGTGTTCTCAAGCAACACTTTGGGGATACTGTCTGCTCAGGTATGCCATTAGCTGATTTCTATTCAATCAAACCATATGCTAATGAGGGTCCACTAGATTTCTGGATTAGGTTTAACAAAGCTGCAGAGGCAGCTGAACAGTACCTTGTGAGTGAGGGCAGGACCTTACCCAATCAGTGCTCAGAGTTGGCAGTCATGTTTGTACGCAACTGTCCTGATAAAGAGTTGGCCCAAGTGTTCAAGAGCAAACCCATTCGTGACTGGACAGCCAGTGAGGTACAGGATCGGTTGGATGAACTGTTAAGGGAACATAAAGCATGTAGAACACAACTTTCACAGCAGGTGGCTGCCGTCTTTGACTCCCCCCAGGAGGGAGTGGGTCCTGTGAACAGACCTAATGTGTCATCTTTTTCTCAATGTGGCCATGAACCAGACCAGGCACCATCTGTATCTAAGGGTGGGACATTAGAGAAAGTTTTGGTAGAGAAGGCTCTGGTCAGCAATACTCAGTCTGTGAACAGAGGGCCCCGTAAACAGTTCCACAAACGTCAGCGTGAGTGCGCTGTCTGTGGAAGCACTAATCACTGGACCAAAGCTCACTGTCAGATGCACCAGCTGTGCTTCAAGTGCTTCTCTCCGGGCCACATGAGCTTTGACTGTAGTGAGGCTGGGCAGCGACAGAGCCCTGGATGTGGACAGACTGGCAGGTCTCAGGAAAACTAGAAAGCCTCCATTCTGAGGAGGGTAATGTGGGGCAGTCTTATTTTTCCTCCACTGATGATGATATCCAATCTGTTTATTCTTATTTTTTGAGTCAGTACCCAAGAACAACACAGTCATTTTTCTGAACACAATGAGAATTACTCAGAATGACAGTTTGTTTTACACTACCGTGCTAGAACAGGATAAAGTTGAGCTGAAGGGGATGTTAGATAGTGGGTCCATGGCTACTACTCTGCGCGCAGATATTGTACCTCGGTTGAGGGAGGCAGGAGTGGTAGAGGGAACTTTCTAGCTCCTTCAGACATCATCCTGGTGGGTTGTGGTGGGACGCAAACTAGCCCAGTGGGCATGTGTGACTTAAAAATTCTGCTTTATGGCTTCAGCTATGTAGTCCCAGTGCTTATTGTAGATGGGCAGGTTGATGAACTCATTGTGGGCACTAATGTGTTGAAGTCTCTGATTAGACAGTTCAAATCAAATGACAGCTACTGGCGGGTGGTGGGTACACCAGGTTCCTCTAGCCAGTGTGATGACAGCCACTTCCTGCGTCTCCTGTCAAATCTGGAGAGATGGAGAGGAGACTCCATCCCAGATAAAGTGGGCACCATTAAGTTGAAGAGAGCAGTAACGCTCCAACCCATGAGTGAGCATCTGGTGTGGGGCCGCTTACCCCCAAAGACGAAACTCTCTGTGGGCAGTACTGTTGTTATCGAGCCCAGCACGTCTCGTTGGGTGAATCGGCACATGTTAGTGGGGAGAGTAGTTACGCCTCTGTGGGGGGATGGATGGCTCCCTGTGAAGATTGTGAATCCAACAACATCGCCAGTTACCCTGAGACGAAATGCTAAAGTGGCGGATGTGTACCCTTGCATTGCATTGGAGGATTTTGATGATGTCAAGCAGCAAGCAGCTTACCAGAACGTGGCAAAAGTTCAATGTGACAGCTCACATGGCAGTCTGACAGTTAAGAGTTCAGTTGGTGGCAGTGTAGTTAATGGCAACAGTACACTGAGCAATCTTGGACTTCAAGGCCTGTCTGTTGAGGAGTGTCCAGTTTCACAGTTCTGGAAAGATAAACTTGTCAATTTAATTGGGAAGTATGACACAGTGTTCTCTAGACATAGCCTAGATTGTGGTGAGGCAAAGGAGTTCTGCCATCGCATACGGCTGACTGAAGAACGCCCATTTTGATTACCTTATCGTAGGCTTTCTCCAGCTCATCACCAAAAACTCAGGGAAACACTGGATGATATGGAGGAAAATTAAATCATCAGAAAATCCAGCAGTGAGTATGCCTCACCATTGGTGCTGGTATGGAAAAAGAATGGGGACTTGCGCCTATGTACTGACTTTAGGTGGTTAAATGCCCGCACAGTAAAGGATGCTCATCCCCTGCCTCATTAGGCTGATGTACTGGCCGCACTGGGAGGTAATGCCTTCTTCAGCACAATGGACTTGATGTCAGGGTATTATAACGTGCCACTGCATGAAGAGGATAAGAAATACACTGCCTTTTCCTCTCCTTTAGGTCTGCACGAGTACAATCGGTTACCTCAGGGCCTCTGCAACAGCCCAGCTACTTTTATGAGAATGATGCTGACCATCTTTGGTGACCAAAACTTTCTAAGTCTCCTTTGTTATTTGGATGATCTGATGGTTTTTGCTAAGACGGAGGAAGAGAGTCTACAGCGACTTGAGATGGTTTTTCAGCGGTTGCAGGAGCACAATCTTAAACTGTCTCCGTCTAAGTGCAAGTTTTTGAGGAGGTCTGTTAAGTTTTTGGGCCACATCATTTCTCAGGAGGGTGTAGCCACTGACCCTGCTAAAGTTCAAACTATTTTGAATGTGACTGAGAGTGAGATGATGGAAGCTGATGGTGTCACTCCGTCTCCTAGCAAAATCTGTTCATTCCTTGGTATGGTAGTATACTATCAGCACTACATTGAGAATTGTTCCATTGTTGCTATGCCATTGTTTCAGCTAACTACAGGTCATAAGAAGCCTAGGAGAGGCAAAGGTAGGAGGATGCCTGGTCCCTCTCGCAGGCTCACTGCTGCAGACTGGACTGCTGAATGTCAACTCGCTTTTGAAGCTTTGAAATCAGCACTAGTTGACCAGGCACTGCTGGCTCATCCAGAATTTTCTCAGCCATTTTTACTTTCTGTGGATGCATCCACTAGTGGTTTGGGAGCTGTACTATCCCAAGTGCAAGATGGGATGGCCATAGCCAGACCAATAGCTTTTGCTAGTAAATCTCTTAATCATGCACAATCCAAGTATCCTGCTCACCGGCTGGAATTTCTAGCCATGAAATGGGCCATTCATGATAAATTCAGCCATTGGCTGAGAGGGCATAAGTTTACTGTGTGGACCGTCAACAATCCACTCAAATATATTCTTACAAAGCCAAGACTTGATGCATGCGAGCAGAGATGGGTTGCTAAGCTGGCACCTTTTGATTTTGATATCCAATACATACCAGGTCCCAAGAATGTTGTTGCTGACGCTTTAAGCAGAGAGCCATTTGTCCGCTCCACAGTTCTGCACCGAATGACAAGAATTCCATATGATGTCCTGCTGGAGGAAGCCAGAGGTCTTAGAGTGGATGATGTTCAAGACATGTTCCGCCTCTCCTGTGAACAGCCCGAGGCTGGCTGTAGAACGTCTATGGCTCCTGGGAGTGAGTTGAGTAGAGCTGGAGACGATGTCAGTGGGTTGGTTTCCAGTGAAGAGGTGTCTGCTGTCCTCCATGCTCACCGCCAATGGAATGATGGTGCCACAGTGAGGGCCGTTTCACATGTGCAGCACCTTGAGAAGTTGATGTCCATGGGTCAGAGCCCTTTACCTGTCTTTGCACACAAGGAGCTGTATGATAACCAGTCACTGGATCCTGTCATCAGCAGAGTCATGTTCTTTGTAGATAGAGGCCGGCACCCATCTAGGAGAGAGCGAGTCCTTGAAGCTAATGAAACAGTTTATACTCTAAGACAGTGGGGAAAACTCACCACGCGGTTAGGGATTCTGTATTGTGTCTCAAAACACCCAGTGAGTAAGAAGAAAATATTCCAGTGTGTCGTACCTGTGTCTTTGAGAGGCCTTGTGTTGAAGGGAGTTCATGATGATGCTGGTCATCAGGGTCAGCAGCGCATATTGTGGCTTACGAGACAGCGGTTTTACTGGGACTCTATGGAAAAGGATGTCAAGGAATACGTGGCCTACTGTAAGAGATGCATGTTGAGTAAAGCACCTGAGCCTGAAGCAAGAGCTCCACTTGTCTCCATTGTGACAGCACCTTTGGAACTCGTGTGTATTGATTTCTGGACTGCAGAAGATTCAAACAACAAGTCTATTGATGTGTTAGTAGTGACTGATCACTTTACTAAGTTGGCCTGTGCATATCCATGTCCAAACCAGTCTGCTAAGACTGTTGCTCGTGTTCTCTGGAATAATTTATTCTGCATTTATGGGTTCGCTGATTGTATCCATTCTGACAAGGGTGCTAACTTTGAGAGTTCACTTATTGCAGAATTACTTCAGTTATCTGGTGTTGGAAAGTCCCACACCACACCTTATCATCCCATGGGTAACGGTCAAGCAGAACGTCTGAATCACACACTGGGTGGGATGATTAGAGCTCTGCCAGCTAGGTCCAAGGCTAAATGGCCTCAGATGTTGAACACATTGACATTCTCCTATAACTGCACTGTTCACGAGAATACTGGGTTTCCGCCCTTCTTCTTGATGTTTGGACGCACCCCTAGGTTGCCGGTAGATGTTATGTTTGAAAGTGTGCTGTTGGATGGGGACACGGTAGATGTGGATAAGTATGTCCAGTCTCTGGGTGAGGATCCATGACATTGGCCCAGCAGCATGCCAGTAAGCAACAAAAGAGACAAGCCGAGGTCTACAACAGACGGTCGAAGGGTCATTCGGTAGAGAAGGGAGACAGAGTTCTACTTGCTATCAAGGGAGAGAGGGGCAAGAAGAAACTGGCTGATTGCTGGGACAGTGCGGTGTACATAGTTGTTGCGAAGAACAGCTCACTGAACACATATCGTATACAACACCCTACCACTGGACGCATAGAAACTGCATAGGAACCTGATTATGTCAGTCAACTTTCTGCCTTTGCCTTCTTGAGAGGAACCTGAGGGTCACGGATCTCTATCGAGTGGTGACGTGATCTCTGAGATGTCTGCAGCGTCCAGCAAAATGGATGGGAGTGACGCAAGGACTCTCCAATGGGTAGCAAGCCTTCCTGAGTCTTCTGGGAGGATACTCCAAGAGGATGGTGAAGTCCCAGCTGATGGAAGTGAAGTGGAACAACCGTGATGAAGTCCCCCTTGAGTGAGGTGTGCTCAGCAGAAGTGGACCAAGAGAGATCCCCAAAGCCTACAAGAGTTCTGATAGGCAAACTCCATTCAGTGGGGATGGTGCTGTGACAGATGTTGTTAACTTGGTTGAAGATGCTTCGTCAGTATGGTCTGTGACAATCTACCAGGATTCTGATCAGTCGTCTGACACTACTAGTGTTGAGTCTGTAACTGAAAGTGTGCTGGCTCCGGATATGCTGATCTGTAGTACTCCCCAACCTGAGGTTAGACCTTTGAGCACGGTTGGTGCTGTCCGTGACATTCCTGCTAGGTTTTTGGGTGAGGGTGTTCGGACTAGACTAGGTAGACTTATTAAGCCAGTGAATAGGCTAATCCAAACTATATCTACACAGGAAATGAAACAGTTCTTGGTTTCTCAGTGACGGTAGGATATTGCCTACCTTTTTTTGTGTATGTGGTAATTTAAGTGGGTCTTAGAGTGATTTGTGGGTTTGTCTAATATTTTTGACAATTCATGTAACTCAGCATAAAATGTATTTGGCATTTTTTGTATACGGTTGAATAAGGGATTAGCTACCTCTTATTTTTCCTAATCCTTCACGGGATAGCTTTCCAGCTGATCGACCATTTGTGGGTCTAGAATTAAGAGACTGGGTTCCTCTGTCGCCCTGTGGGTGTGAAATGTTTTTTTTTCTTTCTTTGCTTTGTTACCTTCGAGGTAATGTGTTTTGTTTTGTGCTTATAATCTAGTGTAAAACAGTGGGGGTGAATGTAGTAGTGTGATGTTGTTCCCCTAGATTATGCACCAAATTGCACACAAGGACCAGTTCAAGTAGGCCAGGTCAAGAGGGGATGTTAATAATTTAATAATAATAATAATAATTCAATGTGTTTTCTTTATTTAATTACAGCTGCAAAGCTAATGTTATTTTTTGGTGTACAAACATTTTTAAATATCTATATTGTAAATAGACCTGATTGTAAAAGTTTTGTATATCTTGGTTTGGTCCATCGCGGGTTAACTACACCAGAGCAAGTCTGTGTACAACCACATAAGGTGTCCTTATTGAACAACGATATTGCGTATCAAAGCCTCAATAGCAGTCACAAGACCCAGGGCTTGGCTTGGTTTTGCTTGGTGAAGTGTACTAATGTGAAAGAGAAAGCAAAGGCAGAAGGGACTTGCCAACGTGGTGTGATTGCAAGCCAACTGATTCGGTATGGAGTGGTTACACAATTGGCACTTCACCCATGTTGTCACACCCTGGCTCTGGGATGTTGAGCCAGGGTGTGTTCATTCTTTGTGTTATATTTCTATGTTGGGGGTTCTAGTTCTTCTGTTTCTTTGTTGGCCTGAGTGACTCCCAATCAGAGGCAACGAGTGTCAGCTGTGGCTGGTTGTCTCTGATTGGGAGCCATATTTATACTGTCTGTTTTCCCTTGGTGTTTGTGGGGTTTTGTTCCAGTTGGTCATTGTTACCTAGGACGTTACGAGTCGTTTTGTTGTTATGTATCGTGTGTGCACTTTAACTAATTAAAGTATGTTCGCTCAACACGCTGCGCCTTGGTCCTCCTCTATTAACGACAATCGTGACACATGTCAGATACAGTCAAGTTATTGTCTGCCATTTTGTGATGCTAGAAGGTCTTGGGATGAGATGGCCGCTGGTATTTCCCCTTTGTGCTCTCCCTCCTTTTTGGTATCTGTAGGCAGTGGGTAGATGGATTGTTAATAATTCACCAACCTAAAGGGGCAGGAGAGGAGAGGATACTGTATATGTATAACTGACAATGCAAAGACACTGACTAAGAGAATACTTGAAAACACCTGCAAGACAGTGTTGCACAAAATGTTTTCCAGATCAGTGTTAAGGATTCTCAAAAGGAAATGCTCAATATTGGTATGAGACTCGACTGCTGCCATTTCATGGTGATGTGTTCAATCACAGATCTGGTCATAAAATGGTTGCCGGTATCGCATAAGGTCTATGTGTTATTACACTCCGGTAGGGGGAGGTGGAGTACTGACATCTTGTTGTGGCTTTAGCCGTGGTGCAGCCAGACTGCCAAAAACATCTGAAAAAAAAAAGAGACGGGCCTCCAGGGACTTTCCAAGACTTTGTGCTCTGTGTGGTAAAATAACAAACATTCATCCCATACCACAATAAAATGTGCTCATGTACACACTTATGTGGATCAGACAACCCACAAAAAGAAGACAAAAGCTCATGCACAATAAAAATACCAGCAAACATTTTATTTCTAAACCAATGCTTAGGTTACATTTCGCCACAAAATGGCTGCCGGCAAGTCTGTCACACTGATACTACGCTTAGACAAAAGCATTCACAACAATGGATATGGATGTGTACAGGAAATGTAAAACAAGCATCAGATTAAATTACAGGTGGTTTAGTGAGAGATTAAAATCTTTAATAGATGATTTCTTCTCTTGGATAGGCAATATAATAGACCTTTGCTCCAGAACATCATGTTTTTATAACGAGGGTCACTACCCTTCTATTTCTTAATCTAACGTTTCCTTTTCTTTTTTATACAAAATAAAATAAAGGGAAGGGAAGAACGAGACAATCAAATCAAAACAACTCATACAAGATAACAAAATATCACCAACAGAAGTGTCCATCTCTTATGAAAAAGACGATCTATAACGATATTCAATATTTACATACATTTGCAATTTACAGTATATTAGGAGGTTGTGAGTATTGGTCAGAGTGGGAGTGAGAAAATGACATCACTATTTATAGTTCAAACAGTAGCATTGCTTTGGTCAATGTGGTGTGTTGTCTTCCGTGAACAGTCTCTCTCTTAGTTTGTAGTAGCTCCCCTTCCTGTCCATCAACTCCTGGTGAGTGCCCTGCTCCAGGACGGTCCCCTGGTCAATCAGAATGATCTGATCCGCCCTCTCAATGGTCTTCAGCCTATGAGCAATCACCAGCAGGGTCTGGGAGGGGCAGCTAGCCAGGGCCTCCTGGACCTGAGACAGAGGGAACATCTGAGTGAAACCACTAGCTAGCTCTAACCCTATTAAGAATGTCAATGCTAACTATTGTTACTTAGTACATAAGTGAGACCACTAGCACTAACCATATTGAGAGTATGAACGATGGAAGGCTAAAGCTATATGGTTAATGTGAGGAGGGAGGCCGTACCATGTGTTCGCTCTCAGTGTCCAGTGCGCTGGTGACCTCGTCCAGGATGAGGACCTGTGGCTCTCTGATCAGAGCTCTGGCGATGGCGATACGTTGCTTCTGACCGCCGGACAGCTGACCACCCCGCTCTCCTACATCTAATAGATTGACAGACAGACAGTACATTTATCGAGTCTCTCCCTGTGGTCATCCAGCAGTGATATATATAATATTCCTATTTGTCATTGATGATGGGTCAGTGTACCTGTGTCGTAACCTTTCTCCAGTTGGCTGATGAAGCTGTGGGCATTGGCTCTGCGAGCAGCTTCCTGTACCCTCTCCAGAGAGCAGTCTGCCAGACCATAGGCAATGTTGTCCTTTATGGACCCAGAGAACAGAACAGGTTCCTGGCCCACCATGGCCACCTGGTAGGGCAAAACCAATCCCCAATCAGCCAATCAAAACCAATGCAATGTTTTTTCTCCTGCGAAAATTCTTATACTGTTGGTAGCCATAAAGACTTTCTCTAGAGATGTAAAAGTGGCAATATATGTGTAGATATAGTCTTATCAATCAAGCAATCAAATGTTATATATAAAGCCCTTTTTACATCAGCAGATGTCACAAAGTGCTATACAGAAACCCAGCCTAGAACCCCAAACAGCAAGCAATGCAGATGTAGAAGCACGGAGCTGACGTTGTGGTGCAGGTGTGTGTCACGCCCTGGCTCTGGGGACTCTTAATTGTTGAGCCAGGGTGTGGATGTTCTATGTTTAGTTTTTCTATGTTTGGTTCTAGATCGTTTAGTTTCTATGTTGGCCAGGGTGGTTCCCAATCAGAGACAGCTGTAGCTCGTTGTCTCTGATTGGGGAACATATTTAGGCAGCCTGTTGGCATGTTAGTGTGTGGGATCTTGTTCCGTAAGGTTTGTGGTGTATAACCTAGGACTTCACGTATCGTTCATTTGTTGTTTTTGTTCGTGTAAGTACTAATAAAGTATGTACGCTTATCACGCTGCGCCTTGGTCCGCTTCATCCATTAACGACCGTGACAGAAGATCCCACCACAAGAGGACCAAGCAGCGTGCCCAGGAGGAGAAGAGGGCGATGTCTCAGGTGGGCGAATGGTGGTCATGGGAGGAGATATTCGCGGGCAGAGGGCCATGGGCAAAGGTAAATGACCAGGCAGGAGAGGAGAAACGGCGCCAACCGTGCCGACGACGGACACGCGAGAGGCAACCCCAAGATATTTTTTGGGGGGGGCACACGGCGTGGATGACGGGGCTGCTGGATGCAGCTACAGGGCGAATCTGCGGACTAGGAGAGGAGGCCACCAGGTTACGGGGGCCATTGGTCATAATAATAATAATATGCCATTTAGCAGACGCTTTTATCCAAAGCGACTTACAGTCATGCGTGCATACATTTTTTTTTTTTTGTGTATGGGTGGTCCCAGGGATCGAACCCACTACCTTAGCGTTACAAGCGCCGTGCTCTACCAGCTGAGCTACAGAGGACCACAGAATGAGGGAGAAGGAGAGTGTAGAGGCACGGCGAGAGGTACTGGTTAGGCAGCAGAGGGAGCGGAGGTTTATAAGGAAACCCAGTCCCGCTCCTCGCACCAAGCAAGTGGTGTGTGTCACCAGTCCGGTCCGGCCCGTTCCTGATCCCCGCACAAGGCCAGTGGTGTGTGTTCCCAGTACGGTCCGGCCTGTTCCTGTCCCTCGCACCAAGCCTGTGGTGCGCGTCGCCAGCCCGGTCCGGCCTGTTCCTGCTCCCCACACCAAGCCTGTGATGCGCGTCGCCAGCCCGGTCCGGCCTGTTCCTTTCCCTCCCACCAAGGCTGTGGTGCACGTCGCCAGCCCGGTCCGGCCTGTTCCTGTCCCTCGTACCAAGCCTGTGGTGCGCGTCGCCAGCCCGGTCCGGCTTGTTCCTGCTCCCGCACCAAGCCTGTGGTGCGCGTCGCCAGCCCGGTCCGACCTGTTCCTGTCCCTCGCACCAAGCCTGTGGTGCGCGTTGTCGCCAGCCCGGTCCGGCCTGTTCCTGCTCCCGCACCAAGCCTGTGGTGCACGTCGCCAGCCCGGTCCGGCCTGTTCCTGCTCCCTGCACCAAGCCTGTGGTGCGCGTCGCCAGCCCGGTCCGGCCTGTTCCTGCTCCCCGCACCAAGCCTGTGGTGCGCGTCGCCAGCCCGGTCCGGCCTGTCCCTACTCCCCGCACCAATCCTGTGGTGCGCGTCGCCAGCCCGGTCCGGCCTGTTCCTGTCCCTCGCACCAAGCCTGTGGTGCGCGTCGCCAGCCGGGTCCGGCCTGTTCCTGCTCCCCGCACCAAGCCTGTGGTGCGCATCGCCAGCACGGTCCGGCCTGTTCCTGCTCCCCGCACCAAGCCAGTGGTGCGCGTCGCCAGCCCGATCCGGTCTGTACCTGCTCCCCGCACCAAGCCAGTGGTGCGCGTCGTCAGTCCGGCACGGCCCGTGCCTGTTCCACCGTGTTCAGTCCAGCTCCGGCCAGCGGGCGCAGACCAGACCAGGGGCGAACGGGGGGGGGTAGAGAGAGTGGTGGTCACGCCCGGCCGGATCCGCCTCCCAGGCGGAATGCCCACCCGGCCCCTACCCGGTTGTGAGTTGGTGTGGCGCGGTCGCAGTCCGCGCCTTTGGGTACTGTCACGCCCTGGCTCTGGGGACTCTTATTGTTGAGCCAGGGTGTGGATGTTTTATGTTTAGTTTTTCTATGTTTGGTTCTAGATCGTTTAGTTTCTATGTTGGCCAGGGTGGTTCCCAATCAGAGACAGCTGTAGCTCGTTGTCTCTGATTGGGGACCATACTTAGGCAGCCTGTTGGCATGTTAGTGTGTGGGATCTTGTTCCGTAAGGTTTGTGGTGTATAACCTAGGACTTCACGTATCGTTCATTTGTTGTTTTTGTTCGTGTAACTAATAAAGTATGTACGCTTATCACGCTGCGCCTTGGTCCGCTTCATCCATTAACGACCGTGACAGTGTGTTGGTAGTGGTGCTGTTTGCTGTCTATATTACCTTCCTGTGTAGGTAGTGGTGCTGGTAGCTCTGCAGTGGCAGTCCGTCCAATAGGATCTCTCCCTGCTGAGGCTGGTAGAACCTCTCCAGCAGACTGACACAGGTGCTCTTCCCCCCTCCTGACGGCCCCACCAGAGCAGTCAGCTGACCCGGCCTCAGCTCCAGAGAGAAGCCCTAACACAAGCAGAAAGCCAATGACACACTACCTCAGCAATGGCACAAGGAAAGGCAAAAATGTGGTGATGACGAAACTGCCCGGTAAGGTTGCCTTATGTTTTACCCTCCTCCCAGGTGAGCTTTACCTGCAGTACTTTACGTTCCTGGCGGGTAGGATAGGAGAAGGAGAGGTTGTTGAAGTGGATGTGTCCAGTCAAGGTCTCTGGTTGGAGGGTCCCCTTGGTGCTGACCTGGGGCTCTCTGTCCAGGTACTCAAACACCTTACCAGCTGCCCCCACCGAATTCAGCATGTCGCCAAAAATGTAAATCAAAGTCTGAGAGGGCAGAGGGCAGATTTATTATTCAGAATTGTGTCATCGTAACTCAATATATGTTAGTCTTTGGACTAACCGTTTCTACACTATTAAAAATATGTATTTTGTATTCCCTAACATTGATCTTTCTCGTCACTATAGCAACTTTTACATTATGTACTTAGTAATACATGCATTGCCATTAAACTTGTAATATTTATTCACCTCTTAATCGTCAATGGAACATTAAAGGTTGTTGATAAGACATTTGCCTTGCTGTGAATGATGGGGCTGAGACAATGATAAAGTAGCATTACCGTACCCTGATATTGTCTGCCATGTCAGACTGGTAGAGAATGAAAGAGACCAGGTTCCCGGTGCTCATCTGACCTCGCTGGATAAACAGTCTGCCATAGTACAGCATGACCACCTGCATTACCAGCGCTGTTAGCTGTAACACACAAACACACAGAATGTGATGAGTACATGCACTGACAATCACAAGAACTGGTGACCGGCAGTTTGCCTTATTCCCAATCAAATAAGAAGCATTTAAATCTTCTGAGCATAAGGGGGACAGTGAGTGATCCCTGCATACTCACTCTTCTCAGGAGCAGGTAGACTGCCCTGACGGTGTCCCGCCTGGTCTTGAGATTGTGGGTGTCCATCAACCTGTCGTTATAGCGACCAGCCTCACGCTGCTCAGTTTTGAAGCTTCGTACGGTCCGGATTCCCGCAACTGTTTCCCCCGCTGCCTCGTTCGCCCTGGCCATGGAGTCCTGCACCTCCTTAGAGAGCCTCTGAGGAACAGTCAATCCACAATAACATTTACTAGACTCTATTTTACAAGGTTACCCAGTACATTTAGTATTCACCATCTTATGTACTGTATATTCACACCAAAAATGTCAGGGCCTTCTGCATTAGATCATTTCAGCGAATCATTGCAGGGACCAACATATCATTGCAGGACCTTCTGATCTGGGCACAAACAACTCTTAGAAAAAAGGGTTCCTAAAGGGTTCTTCTGCTGTCCCCATAGAATAACCCTTTTCAGTTCCAGGTAGAACCCTTTTGGGTTCCAGGTAGAACCTCAGTAGAAAGGGTTCTATATGGAACCCAAAAGGGTTCTACCTGGAATCAAAAGGGTTCTAAATGGAACTAAAAAGGGCTCTTCAAATGGTTATCCTATGGGGACAGCCGAATAACCCTTTTAGGTTCTAGATAGAGTCTACCATACCAGATAATAGTTGTCATGGATGCTTTGCAGCAGGCCGGTGATGGGCGTCTCCATCAGCATGAGCAGAGTGAGCTTCCAGGATAGGCTCATCATGAGCGACAGCATACCCACGGTCTTAATGAGGGTCCTCAGTAGGACGTTGACATTTAGGGCCACCGCCCGGGCCATCAGAGTTGTGTCTGTGGACAGCCGGGACGTGATGTCACCTACGAGAGTTCAGAGGTGAAAGTTGCAACTTTGTCGAATAACTAAGGCGCATAGAAGAACAAACTGGTGGGGTCTTCAAGAGATATTCAGCCACTCATCAGAGTACAGTCCATTGGACGACAAAGGAAGTTAAATAGAAAGTGCATTTAAGTTACAGTAATTTCATGAACAAACAAGGGTCCCATACATTCCAGAAATACAACAGATTGCATACGGATCATTAGTTCTTGTTTGGGATAATCATAAACGTGTCTCTACCTGTCTTGATGGTCTCAAAGAAGCCAATGTCCTGCTTCACCAGGGCCCCAAACAGCTCTACTTTCATTCGAGAGGTGAAGCTGTTGATGGCACACATGAAGAGGCCTCCACGACAGCCTGCACTGAAAGAGCTGCAACAAACAGACACCATAAGCTACAGCAGTGTTGAAATAATGTTCACTTGCAGCAGCGAAATCAGTGTATTCAATAACCTTTACATACATATATTATACAAACTACAATATGTAATGTGCGAAATTGATGAAGACCGTAGTGGTGAAAAACAGATAAGAAGCTCTCTGTTGAATCTGCTTACCTTCCCAAAGAGTAAAGCCCCATGAGGATGATAGCTGTGAGAAAGTTATTCCACTTGTACTGGGTACCCAAGATGTCAATCACTTTTCCCGTGTAGTATGGGATGAACATTTCACCTGAAAACACACACCACCACCACCATCATCATCATCATTATCATTGTAATCTTCATCATCATCATACTCACAATAATCATCGTCTTCATCATCACATAATACTCAGTAATTTTGTCAAAACAACAATTAAATACTTACAGAGGACAGCCAGTGACAGGAATATAAACGCCCCAATCAAAAGGAGGGTGTCAGGTCTGTAGAAGATGAGGACTCTCATGAACAGCACTCGTGCCTTCTGCTTCTTCTGTTTCCCGTTACTTTCTCCATTGCTGTCAGGGAAGGTGGTCTCCCAAAATAAGGCTGCTGCAGCTACTGCCGCCGTACACAATAGCCACAAACTTGGACCCCCCAACGATCCATACGCGCTCTCCGGTGAACCTCCATACAGCATCAGTCGCACAGTCTCATAGACCGGGGCAAGGAAACAGTGCACCGCTAACCAGCGCTTGAATACGGGTTTTATCGATCCTAGTGTGAGTAGCGATAACCCGAGTAACAGAACTAATCGAATCCCCGCTACAACCCATAGACGCTCCAGATTTCCGAAATAATTAAAAGTGCTTGGTCCAGTTTCGAAAATAGATGCGCCAAAACCCGGTGCGCAAAATGTGGTTATGTCAATGCATATACCTAAAGCCATAGCGAACGCGCACATTCTAAGCATACTTCTTATCGTCTAAAATGCGTTTTAATCTATAACCTATGAATTAAAAGGTGAGAGATGGCAAGTCCCCGAATTCGTGTAGATCCTTTCCACTGAATTGACTTTTTTCATTTGTTTTCAAAGGCTACGTTTTAGTTTCAGTTTCAATTTCCCATATGCCCTAACCAGAGGGGGAATTCTTCTCCACAATATTATGCACTTTCCATTTAGCTTGTATTCTGTGACATAATAAATACCAGACAATAATGCTCGCGCACTTAGCCTATTGGTTTATGGTGACATGTTTATCCTACACTCTTAAAAAAAAACTGTGATCTAGAACCTAAAAGGGCTTTCCCCATAGGAGAACCCTTTGAAGAACAATTTTTGGTACCAGGTAAAACCATTTGGGGTTCCATGTAGATTCCTTTCCACAGAGGGTTCTACATGGAACCCAAAAGAGTTCTACCTGGGACCAAAAAAGGTTCTACCTGGAACCAAAAAGGGTTATCCTATGGGGACAACCGAAGAACCCATTTGGAACCCTTTTTTCTAAGAGTGTACATGTGGTCTCTTGCGCGCTCCCCGCTTTGGCGCCTTTTTGAGTTTTTATTTGTCACATACACGTGTTTAGCAGATGTTATTGCGGGTGTAGCGAAATGCTTGTGCTTCTAGCTCCGACAGTGCAGTAATATCTAACAAGTAATATCTAACAATTTCACAACATATACCCAATACACATAAATCTAGTAAAGAATGGAATTTAAGAATATATACATATATGGACAAGCAATGACAGAGCGGCATGGACTAAGAAACAGTAGAATATTATAGAATAGAATACAGTATATACATATGAGATGAGGAGTGCAAGATATGTAAACATTATTAAAGTGACTAGTGTTCCATTTCATAAAGTGGCCAGTGATTTCAATAGGCAGCAGCAGCCTCTAATGTGCTAGTGATGGCTATTTAACAGTCTGATTGTCTTGAGATAGAAGCTGGTTTTCATTCTCTCGGTCCCAGCTTTAATGCACCTATACTGACCTCGCCTTCTGGATGATAGCGGGGTGAACAGGCAGTGGCTCGGGTTGTTGATATCCTTGATTATCTTTTTGGCCTTCCTGTGACATCGGGTGCTGTAGGTGTCTTGGAGGGCAGGTAGGTAACAGTTCCCACAGTCCATAGATATACGTGGCCATGTCTGTGACCTCATTAAACCCATATATATATAGCTGATATATTGTCTATTATTTGACCTTGACCACTAACTAGGATAACCTAAGTAGGCTAATGTAGGTCTGTCATAGGCTAGCCTATAAATGTCCACTTTTAATTAACACAAAAGACAACAATGTGTTGATAAATTAAACCTGCTGGCTTCATATCCACTTGGTAACTGATGATTCATGATCACCTAAACTGAATACAATTTGCTACGAATATTCCCATGGCCTCACCAGTGCATGGCTTATATACGGTTAGAAATAATCCTAATACCAAACATTACCATAACTTTTGATGGTGGCAGAACACTTCTTGAATAGTTGTTTTGGGGTTGAAAAAAACATACAGAGAAATATCCAAGGAAAGTTTAATTGAGAGATGGTTTATTGACTTGTGAATCACCCAAAGACACAGTCCATCATGAGGTCCCCGGCTACCAAAAATAAAATCAGTCTTCAACAGAGGGCATAACAATTATGAATAGTTTTGAAATAGTATGTGTAGTGATGTGGGGATGAGAATAATGAACATTGTGCCAGCATGATTCATACCCCTATCCAAACATGCTATATCCTGTGTAGATGTAATAGTACTGTTTATTCGTAAGGTGGCCATATGTCCACTCACTGTTTCATAACTACAACAACTTGAGTGTTACTGTTTTCACAACCCAGTTTTCACTGATCATAAAAAGTGGGCAACTCATTGCCCAGAATGCATTTCTCCTCTGCACCCTTTTTATCGATAGTGACAAGGTAGGCCACACCTCCGCTGGAACCATCTCGACTCATAGCCAATGAAAGTGCTGAGAGAGAGGAAAGATTAAGAAAGAGAGCGAGAGAGAGAGAGTATATTATTGGCTAATGACACAACATCATAATAGCGTCTAATTCATGCTGTTTAGGTCATATATCAACACATATCTGTATTTTAAAAGTGCACTGTCACTCACTGTTGACAACAAACTGTTGGCAGTCCTCTTTGCTCATGGCCTTCCGGTACTCTGCATCAACAAACCCATAGACGTAGGAGCTTCCGGAGCCGCCGACCGCAAAGGGTTGTCTGGACAACAGGCCATTCAGGGTCACATACACCTGGGAGGGGTCAATGAGTGGGGAATGCGTGAACAACTGTGAGTTTGATGCAACTATGAGTTTGATTCTGTACTAATTGTACTAAAAGTTAATTAGTGCATACACTCAAAACTATTACAAAATTGTCAATTGAATTCAAAATGACGTCTTCTGAGCTTCAGGGATCAGTTAATATGTTCCAGATGTAAGAACATTTTCTGAAAGAGACACAATAAATACATTAATACAGATTGGACTAGTGTTTATAGATGTGGCATTTCTATGTAATAACTGACCTGTCCCCCTCCTCTCTTGTCCCACCCAGCAACAATGAGATGTGCTGACAGCTCTTCTTTGTACTTGTACGAGATGTTTTTCACCAGAGTGGCAGCTGAACGAACTTGAGGATCCTCTCCAACCTCAATGCTGAGTTAAAGAAGTCACAAGTCACAAAAGCCAAAGCTCAATAGCATAATTCTCATTAACAATATCTATATAAGCAAACCCCCACGAGAACATGACAAAATGCACACTACGCTGTACGCCTATAAACCTTTTCCATACATTTAATTCAACCAAATTTATTATACAGTACATAGCACTATAGCTATTGTCGACCACAATAAATAGCCATGCAATGGGTAATACGTGTAATACCTGTGCACATCCAGCTGGTAGTTAACCATCTCAGCGATGGTCTGGGCGTCTGCAGCCGAGCCTGATAGGGCGCAGTAGATCTTGTCATGGAGGAGAGAGAGCTTGTTCATCACCCGGTTCACCACAGTCTCCCTATGAGGGATAGAGAGAAGAGGGAGGATGGATGGAGGAAAAACGGAGGGTTGAGGGAAGACCATAACGTTTTGAATGTTCATAGTAAATAATTGGCTCTCAAAGACTTGGAACAGCCACTTACCCAGCAGACACTCGAGAGTCAGAGCCCAGCACAACCCCTCCATCAAACTCAATAGCAATGATGGTGGTCTGAAAGAAAAGCACAGACACAATTTAGATTAAGTGCTTTCCAAACTGGCTTGAGGGCATAATTAAATGACTCAATTGAATGACTCTACACAGCTAAATTCACTTTGAGACTGACCATTTGGAAAAGGCAATAAAATCTGTTTCTACATTAATAAAAAATAAAACAAATAAAAACACAATGCACACCCCAACATTTTACAATGAGAATACTTCTCTAGGCTAATATGAATTCCACCTCCATACATGTCATCAAATTATACTCACCCCAGTTTTTACTTCTTCAGATAGCCACCCTGGCTCTGGTGATTCGTCTAACATCTTGAAGCACTTTCGTTTTGCGCACGAAAGAGAAGTGGCTGGTCGCGTTGATACCTGTTCAGTGCACACGTGAGAAGACTATTGATTCAACGCGAAATGATACAAATAAAACATGCAATTTAACACCAAACGATGCCTCATTTAGGACATACGCGAACATTTGCTATTAAACTAGAATTTTGTTTTAAGAATCAACTCTTAAAAGATATTTCAGAAAAGAGCCGTCATACCTTTCTGTCTAGTCCACCATTTCCCGGAATAAACTGAAAATGAAAGTTACATTGTCAGTCACCGAACGGCCAGTGAGAGGCTGAAACATACTGTGAGCTCCAAAAGTATTGGGACAGTGACATTTGTGTTGTTGTTTTGGCTCTCTACTCGCAACTCTTTGGAAACGACTACGAGGTTAAAGTGCAGTTTGTCAACTTTAATTTGATGGTATTTTCATCCATATCGGATGAACCGTTTAGAAATTACAGAGGTTTTTGTACATAGTCCCCCATTTTAGGGGAACATTAGTATTGGTGCAAGTTAACTTATGTGTATTAAAGTAGTAAAAAGTTAAGTATTTGGTCCCATATTTATAGCACTCAATAACTACATCAAGCTTGTGACTACAAATTTGTTGAATGCATTTGCTATTTGTTTTGGATGTGTTTCTGATTATTTTGTGCCCAATAGAAATGAATGGTAAATAATGTATTGTGTCATTTTGGAGTCACTTTTACTGTAAATAAAAATAGAATATGTTTCTAAACACTTCTACCTCAATGTGGATGGTACCATGATTATGGATAATCCTGAATAATGATGAGTGAGAAAGTTACAGAGGCATAAATACCCCCCTCCCCCAAAAATGCTAACCTCGCCTGTTATTGGTAATGGTGAGAGGTTAAACATTTATTGTTAACAAACTATAGTTTTGGCAAGTCGGCTAGGACATCTACTTTGTGCATGACACAAGTAATTTTTCCAACAATTGTTTACAGACAGATTATTTCACTTATAATTCACTGTATCACAATTCCAGTGGGTCAGAAGTTTACATACACTAAGTTGAATGTGCCTTTAAACAGCTTGGAAAATTCCAGAAAATGATGTCATGGCTTTAGAAGCTTCTGATAGGCTAATTTACATAATTTGAGTCAATCGGAGGTATACCTGTGGATGTATTTCAAGGCCTACCTTCAAACTCAGTGCCTCTTTGCTTGACATCATGGGGAAATCAAAATAAATCAGCCAAGACCTCAGAAGAAAAAAAATTTAGACCTCCACAAGTCTGGTTAATCCTTGGAAGCAATTTCCAAATGCCTGAAGGTACCACGTTCATCTGTACAAACAATAGTACGCAAGTATAAACACCATGGGACCACGCAGCCGTCATTCTGCTCAGGAAGGAGACGCGTTCTGTCTCCTAAAGATTAACGTACTTTGGTGCGAAAAGTGCAAATCAATCCCAGAACAACAGCAAAGGACCTTGAGAAGATGCTGGAGGAAACAGGTACAAAAGTATCTATATCCACAGTAAAACAAGTCATATATCGACATAACCTGAAAGGCCGCTCAGCAAGGAAGAAGCCACTGCTCCAAAACCACCATAAAAAAAGACAGAATACAGTTTGCAACTGACAAAGATCGTACTTTTTTGAGAAATGTCCTCTGGTCTGATGAAACAAAAATAGAACTGTTTGGCCATAATGACCATCGTTATGTTTGGAGGAAAAGGGGGGTGGCTTGCAAGCCGAAGAACACCATCCCAACCATGAAGCACGGGGTGGCTGCATCATGCTGTGGGGGTGCTTTGCTGCAGGAGGGACTGGTGCACTTCACAAAATAGATGGCATCATGAGGAAGGAAAATTATGTGGATATATTCAAGCAACATCTCAAGACATCAGTCAGGAAGTTAAAGCTTGGTCACAAATGGGTCTTCCAAATGGACAATGACCCCAAGAATACCTCTGTAGCTCAATTGGTAGAGCATGGCGCTTGTAACGCCAGGGTAGTGGGTTCGATCCCCGGGACCACCCATACGTAAAAATGTATGCGCACATGACTGTAAATCGCTTTGGATTAAAGCGTCTGCTAAATGGCATATTATTATTATTATTAATACTTCCAAAGTTGTGGCACAATGGCTTAAGGACAACAAAGTCAAGGTATTGGAGTGGCCATCACAAAGCCCTGACCTCAATCCTATAGAACATTTGTGGGCAGAACTGAAAAAAGCGTGTGCGAGCAAGGAGGCATACAAACCTGACTCAGTTACACTAGCTCTGTCAGGAGGAATGGGCCAAAATTCACCCAACTTATTGTGGGAAGCTTGTGGAAGGCTACCCGAAACGTTTGACCCAAGTTAAACAATTTAAAGGCAATGCTACCAAATACTAATTGAGTGTATGTAAACTTCTGACCCACTGGGAATGTGATGAAATAAATAAAAGCTGAAATAAATAATTCTCTCTACTATTATTCAGACATTTCACATTCTTAAAATAAAGTGGTGATCCTAACTGACCTAAAACAGGGAATTTTTACGAGGATTAAATGTCAGGAATTGTGAAAAACTGAGTTTAAATGTATTTGCATAAGGTGTATATAAACTTCCGACTTCAACATAGGTGTAGATACGCAGAAAGATACCTCAACGTAAATTGGGCATATTCCCTCAGAGATAGCCTACTCAATTATAGTGGGGACTGTCAGATTGACATACTGTATATATAATCAAACACACTTACACGCAGTGTAAACATATTTTTTCCTTAGATTTTATTGATTCCATACACAGAGGTCATTAGGTTAAAAAAATATAACGCACAGAAACATAGTGAACACAGTGTGGATTAGGAAACACATTGGCAGGAGCAGAGAAGATTCTCACATTGGACTCTTTGAAATCATGAATGCTCATTTCTAACCGCAGTCCCAAAACGTATGTGAATAGTTAAGCCTATGAACACCAAATTCCACATGTACAGTATGAACCACAGTAAATGGTTGGGTGAAGGTTCCAAATTCATCTCACAGTGTCACAGCTGAGTGATTGGCTGATTGAAGTGTCACTACTCGTCGTGGAATTTGGGAAGCTTGTCTCCAGGGATTACAACATGCTCCACCCCCTCCTCGGTGATCACTACCAGGTGTGCCACACCCCCGCTGACATTGTCTCTGCCCATAGCTAGGGCAAGAGCTAGGTGGGGTGAACAGGAGAAAAAGAAGGGGGAGAGAGGAAAGAGAGGAAAATAGGTCAGATGGCAGGCAGAGATGGGCATGAGACCATATCTGTTCATATTTTCGGGAAACAGCTCTTTTGTGTTCCAGTGCCAACAATCCCATAGCAAACCCATCCTACAATCACTCTCCACTGGAAGATGTATTCAATAAAAAATGTACATTCATTATTTAATATCTGACGTCTTATATCCTGTGTCTTATAAACAGTGGCATTCGGATAAAACAATGAAGCCTATGAGATTCTACAGGAAAAATCCACTTTTACCATTTGTAGCAAACTGCAGGCACTCCTCTTTGCTCATGTCAGGTTTGTATTTGGCGTCGGCGTAACCGTAAATGTACGTGCTCCCTGACCCTCCGATGGTGAACGGCTGACTGAGTAACATACCACCCAGGGCCACTGTGTAAACCTACAGGTAAGATAACAGTTAGAAATCGTGTGTGTGTTCTACTCTATTGTGTTCTATTCTATATGTCTGTTTGACTGTTTGTTATGCCCCAGGGCTTCACCTGTGGCCCTTTCTTCCTGTCCCAGCCTGCAGTGATGAAGCCGGCCTGCAGCTCCTCCTTGTTGTTGTAGCACAGCTCCCTCAACACGGACGCTGCTGCCTTCACCAGAGGAGGTGACTCCATCTGGATACTTAACACACAGCGCAGGCACAGAGAAGACATGGTTGTTATAATTCAGGATTATTCCACAGTTTGTTTCTATGTCTATTGTAGTTCAGTAGGCTGCACATTACTACTAAGACCACCTCTAAAATTGAGGTCTCCCTATTGCTAATAATAATACAAATCAATCACACATCAATCAAGCTTCATTAGTTTGATATCAACCATCATGAGCTATGTTGAACCAGCCAGGGCCAGGGACAGAGACAGGGAAAGGGATAGGGTGGTCTATACCTGTGGAAGGAGATCTGGAACTTGGCAGCCTTGGTGACGGCCTGAGCGTCTGCCAGGGAGCCAGCGATGCAGCAGAATATCCTGTCATGAACCTGGATCAGCTTGTTGATGGTCTTAGAGGACACGTAGTACCTGTGGGTGAAGTGGAGACAGAGACACATTAGATAGACTCCTGGTGACACATTCCAATGTATATATTGCTATATGGCTGATTTATTTAATATGCTGTGTGTAATAGACTTATATTTTACAGTAGAGCTATCATAAAGACATGTCTATAGGGAAGGAGGGGCAATATGATTAACATGATTCCAGGTGTTAATAGGTGTTGAAGCTACTCACCCTCCAATGGACGCCCTGGAATCTGAGCCGATGATAACCCCTCCATTGAATGTCACCGCCAAGATGGTGGTCTGTAGGAGATAACATGCAGAGCATCAAAACCAATCAATACATGTATCATCATTTAGATGGGGATAGAACAAACAATATAATATATAGCTGATATAATATGTTTGTATTATAATGCATTTATTACATATTTATTATATATTATCTGAGGTCCGTTTTTCCTCCTTACGGATATGGTTGGGATTTGGGGAGGCTAAACTGATCTTAGATCAGTGCTAAAGTGTATCGTACCCTGAGCTTGAGTTGCATATGAATGTCTCGAAAACGAAAGTAAATTCAGCACTTTGTTCGTATTAATATCAAGTTAAATGCCTAAACGTTTCCCTGAATTTCAGCTCTAGGCTTTTGAGATAAATTAACATCAAGGTAGTCTAGAATAAAAATCCTCTGGGTAAATACAGGTAAATTGGTCGCAAAATGCATTGTCTATCGCAGCTTCAATTTAGAATTGTTTTTGTAACATTATCGGGTACAAAATATGAATAACAAATTACAAATTACTTACGCCTGTACTAACTCCTTTGATTTGAGAGTCCATAAAACGTCTTTCCATTATTGTCAGAACACGGATGAAAAAGAGAGATAAAACTGCGTCCCTCAGTCACATACATAAGATCAAGAAAATAGCGACCTCAAGCGAATTGAAATGCAGAATCGCTGGGAAGTCAAAATCTCACGAGTCCAAAATAACCGTCCCCAGGTATGGCGTTATCAAATGTTCTCGAAACACCTGCATCGGGATTTAATTTTGACAACGTCTCCAGGTATGATTTCCCTTTAATCTTTTAGCAGAATAATAGTGTTGTTATTTATTGTAAAGAGTGAAACTTCGTAATTATTCATGATTTATACCAAGCCTATATCGAAAGTGAAAGTAATTATCTCTCGGAAAGTGTAAATATATGTGTTTTTTTTTCAATAAAATTACATTATTTTAAATAGGCTACCTTCATTCAAATAAAAGTAATATGTGTTCTTCAGCTGATTGCATTTTTTATTTATCTGTTCATTAGGTAGTGATGCTGTTGGTATTGACATTGTATTTCAGTGTATGATCAGTCAACTTTATCTTGGCTTTATCACTTAGAAATGTTGCTTTGGAGGGTCTGCTTCAGGGAGGACATACCAACGCACCTAAGCCGATGAAGACTGGGACCACCATAGCTGGAGTTGTGTGTAAGGTAAAAATGATTCACATTGATGATGGGCAGCCAGGCATCTAACCAACTCTGTTGCATAATGGTCTCATTTAATGTATTCTGCTTTAATTTTTATAAAATTTGTATTATTCATATCTGTATTGTGACTGCAATAATGGGCGAAGTGTATTCTAATTACACTGAACAAAAATATAAATTCCACATGTAAAGTGTTGGTTCCATGTTTCATGAACTGAAATAAAAGATCCAAGAAATGTCCATATGTGCAAAAAGCTTATTTCTCTCAAATTTTGTGCACAAATTTGTTTGCATCCCAGTTAGTGAGCATTTCTCCTTTGCCAAGATAATCCATACACCTGACAGTTGTTACATATCAAGAAGCTGATTAAACAGCATGATCATTACACAGGTGCACCTTGTGCTGGGGACAATAAAAGGCCACTCTAAAATGTGCAGTTTTGTCACACAACACAATGCCACAGATGTCTCAAGTTTCATTTCTCTACTGTAAGCCGCCTCCAACGTCATTTAGAGAATTTGGCAGTACGTCCAACCGGTCTCACATCCGCAGACCACGTGTATGGCGGCATGTGGGCAAACTACTTGCTGATTTCAACGTTGTGAACAGAGTGCCCCATGGTGGCGGTGGGGTTATGGTATGGGCAGGCATAAGCTAAGGACAATGAACAAAATTGCATTTTATCTATGGCAATTTGAATGCACAGAGATACCGTGACGTGATCCGGTTAATGTACAGTCCCATGTCGCAACGATCTGTACACAATTCCTGGAAGCTGAAAATGTCACAGTTCTTCCATAGCCTGCATTCCCACCAGACATGTAACCCATTGAGCATGTTTGGGACGCTCTGGATCGACATGTATGACAGCGTGTATCAGTTCCCGCCAATATCCAGCAACTTCGCACAGCCATTAAAGAGGAGTGGGACAACATTCCACTGGCCACAATCAACAGCCTGATCAACTCTATGCGAAGGAGATGTGTCGCGGTGCATGAGGCAAATGGTGGTCACACCAGATACTGACTGGTTTTCTAATCCACGCCCCTACCTTTTTTTTTAAAGGTATCTGTGACCAACAAATGCATATTTGTATTCCCAGTCATGTGAAATCCAAAGATCAGGGCCTAATGAATTTACTTAAATTGACTGATTTCCTTATATGAACTGTAACTCAGTAAAATCTTTGAAATGGTTGCATGTTGCTTTTATATTTTTGTTCAATATATTTATGTGTATGCTGATCATTTGTGCAGGATGGAGTGGTACTGGGAGCAGACACACGGGCCACCTCCGGTGAAGTGGTGGCTGATAAGATGTGTGCTAAGATCCACTACATCTCCCCCAATATGTAGTGAGTAGGCCTACACCTGTAATGGGTAGTGTGGTGTGGCTTATTTGTGGAACACAATTGGTTGTAAGAAACAAGTGAATGAGAAGTACAAAAATGGGGGCTTTTCCCAGAACACAAACTGTCACTTATATTTGAGATATTCATACCTGCATCCATTTTCTGTCCTCTCTCCTGCCTACTCCCTCTCTCAGCTGCTGTGGTGCAGGAACTGCAGCGGATACAGAGAAGACTACCGACCTGCTGTCCTCCAACCTCACCATATTTTCTATGAACAGCGGCAGGAACCCACGTGTCGTGATGGCAGTGAATATTCTGCAGGACATGCTATTCAGGTATGTGTGTGTTCAGGTGTGTGTGTGTGTGTGTGTCTTTACCACTCTCCATTAGAGCCTTCAACATTACACTTCATTAGAGCATTTAAGGAGCAATCTGCTGTTCAAACAACAACAAAGTGGGCAACCCTGCCACTGTTTTGGTAAACAGTTGAGGGATGGGTCTGGAGAAACGTAACCACTCTTAAATTCATCAACAGAGCTATGGATGCAAGGACTGACCATCTGTGAGGTGAAAAGTTTTTTTTTATTTTTTTACCAGGGCCTAGATTCAATGGGTTCAGTGTTAACCCGCCATAACCGACAATCGAATAGCATATCGTTATTTTTATTTAGGTGATGTTGGAGATGTAACTGCGTTGGAGCTGTCAAAATCGCTGAGTGGCCACACCCGTAGGCCCTATCACTCCTGTTAGAAGTTCAGAAATAGAACGTGTAGGCTCAATAGAAATAATGGCACTCAAATTGAAAATCATTAAACAAAAAAAATGATTTCTATCAGCCTAATCAAGGTGTAGAATAGATTACATCACACATTACAGCATTCAAACATCAAATCAAATCAAATTGTATTTGTCACATGCGCCGAATACAACAGGTGTAGACCTTACAGTGAAATGCTTACTTACAAGCCCTTAACCAACAATGCAGTTTGAAGAAAAATAAGTGTTAAGTAAAAAATAGATAAGTAAAAAAAATTAAAATAATTAAAAATAATTAAAGAGCAGAAGTAAAAAAAAAATAACAGTAGGGAGGCTATATACAGGGGGTACCGGTACAGAGTCAATGTGCGGGGGCACAGGTTAGTCGAGGTAATTGAGGTAATATGTACATGTAGGTAGAGTTAAAGTGACTATACATAGATAATAAACAGAGAGTAGCAGCAGCATAAAAGAGGGGGTGGGTGGGTGTGACAATGCAAATAGTATCCATTTGATTAGCTGTTCAGGAGTCTTATGGCTTGGGGGTAGAAGCTGTTAAGAAGCCTTTTGGACCTAGACTTGGCGCTCTGGTACCGCTTGCCGTGCGGTAGCAGAGAGAACAGTCTATGACTAGGGTGGCTAGAGTCTTTGACAATTTTTAGGGCCTTCCTCTGACACCGCCTGGAATAGAGGTCCTGGATGGCAGGAAGCTTGGCCCCAGTGATGTACTGGGCCGTACGCACTACCCTCTGTAGTGCCTTGCGGTCGGAGACCGAGCAGTTGCCATACCAGGCAGTGATGCAACCAGTCAGGATGCTCTCGATGGTGCAGCTGTAGAACTTGTAACACGGCTGCATGGTATTTCTACTAATGCGGCTATGCATCCTATGGCAATGTCTGCGTTAGATACAGTATAACGCCGGGAGCCGCTTCTGGATTTTACAGCTCCAACGCAGTTACACCTCTGACATCGCTTAAACAAAATAAATGATATGCTATGCATCGCCTAAACAAAAGCAATGCAGTTGTCGGTTATCGCGGGTTAAAGCTGAACTGATTGAATCTAGGCCCATGTTTTGAGGCTATACAGTGTTTGTTTACAATTACATTGATTACAAACATTGGAGTAAAACATTTTTATATTTTGGGTTCTGATAGGGGTACAACAGTTGAACTAAGCTCATGAGGCATTTATAAGTTACATTCTTCAAGAATCAATGGGTATATACTGTATCATTAATAGTAAAAAAAATATATGTAGCAATCACAGATTGCCCATTTAAACATTACATTCTGTTGAATTAACTCACCTCATCCACCACTATAGCCGCTCCAATGTAACCACCTTTCATGCCAGATAAATTTGACTCAAAATAGTAATTCTTGTTTGTTCATAATGTATCTCATATGTGTATCTTTAGGTACCGGGGCCAGATAGGGGCCAGTCTAATCCTAGGAGGGGTGGACTGCACCGGCAATCATCTCTACAAAGTGGGGCCCTATGGGAGCATAGACAATGTGCCATACCTTGCAATGGGTGAGGGACTGCTACTGTGTCAAGCAAACATAAGCATACACCCATACACTGTTATTGTGTGGGCCATTATTAGTTGAATAATCAACTAGTCATGAATAATCTATAAATCATTACGTGTTATTGATTCCTGTTTGTGTTTGACTTCGACCTCTGTATAGGATCTGGTGACTTAGCCGCTCTGGGGATTCTGGAGGATAGGTTCAAACCTAATATGGAGGTGAGTGACTTTTCCTTAGGCAGGCGAGGAGTTGTCATACATTTAGTTCATATGCCTTCGCATATGTTGAAGTGTCAAGAGTTAAGTCATTGGACTCGCCATAAAGAATGCATTAGATTTGTTTACATTAAGCTGGATGTATTGTAGTCCTACCTCCCCCATCCCAGTCCCTTCACTCACCCCCCCGTGTCCTACTAGATGGAGGAGGCTAAGGAGTTGGTCCGGGATGCCATCCATTCTGGCATCATGAGTGACCTGGGCTCAGGCAACAACATAGATATCTGTGTCATCACTAAACAGGGGGTGGACTACATCAGGCCATACCAGGAGTCAGAGTACAAAGACAAGAGGTAAATGGTGTCACCATCCTCAACTTCTGCTTCAAGTATTAGTTTAGATAGCATATTTGCAAAAACTATTGTTGTTTGACAGAACAGTGGTTAATTTCTCTCTCATTCCCTCTCTATCTCTCTCATTCCCTCTCTCTCTCTTCTCTCGCTCAGGCAGAGGAGATACAAGTATCACCAAGGTACAACATCTATTTTGACAGAGAAAATAGTCCCTCTGGAGCTGGTGGTAGTGCAGGAGACAGTCCAGCAGATGGATACTGCCTGAACCTGAGAAATCACAAAGATACAGTCACACAGAGGCTTATCACAATATTCAGGCATAAAAG
The DNA here is from genome assembly GCF_020615455.1 of Coregonus clupeaformis. Taxonomy (NCBI): domain Eukaryota; kingdom Metazoa; phylum Chordata; class Actinopteri; order Salmoniformes; family Salmonidae; genus Coregonus; species Coregonus clupeaformis. The sequence continues at coordinate 39,382 of NW_025534673.1, forward strand.
CAATTAATACAATACACCTAATAATTACAATATTTGACTACTAGGTGACACTACAATGCAAAGCCATAAAACCTTGTGACGTAAAGATGTTAGTTGAATGAACTGTAGTCAGTGATACATTTTGAACAGGCATAGTAGGCCTAGGCTAATGCTGTGTCTATGCAGTGGGTGAAATATTGGAAAGTGATTGATTGAATAAAAAGGCTACATTATTTTTCATGAACATGTGTTTGAGTTTTCCCTCCATATTTCTAGCTTTTCCTTTTAGCACAGTTTCAGCTCACATCATCTTCATTTGTTTATATGTTTTTATGTTGTTGCCATGGTTCACCAATTAAGAATATGCTATTACTTTCCAGGGGGATTTAGATATTTCAAATGTAATAGAGCTCATTTAGAACTCTCCCTGTGACTCCTTGTGAGGGACTCCTTAAGCACGCGAAACCTCTACAGGTAAATCTTCATATTTACTGATGACGACAACAAATGATGCTCTGCAATTGGCCAAACGGTTTACTGTATGTTGTTGTGATAAATTATGTTAAAAAAATTACAATTGTTTATCCGTATGACGTGTGGCTAGACTATTGTCAAATAATACTCAGAATGCACAGTTATGCATATAAGCTACACTTGGTTTCTTTGTTGATCGCGAATGAAAAGTTACCTTAAATACCCTTTCAGTTTCGTATGCATTGTAAAGAAAGATATTTCCTTGACGCATCACAGCAAAGTCAAGCTGTATTTCGCTTTCAAATTTGATTAAGAGTTAGTCTACATAGTGGCATGTATTCATGGTTACAAAGGGAACCCAGTCTTCCCCAAATATTTGACGAATTAAAAAAACACGATTATAAAATTATCTTTCGTCTCTCTCTGTTTTCATAATTTTTTCGTCAATTTCCGTCACTTCGCACTTGGCTGAATCTAACCTGATAAATCATCCAAGCAAGGGAAACAGCACCCCTCTATCTCAGCATGTGTAGCCCATGTATCTGATGCTGTCTGGACCAAAAGAGTAAAACATGTTACTGCCGTAGCATTTTATTGATTGATGGCAACAAATATTTGGCCTCCCTTGATAAAAAAAACTATAAAATAATTAGCCAATCAGCCTTGAGCTGAGCTCAACTGTGGGTTGTCCTGGTGTAGCAAAATGCCCTCCAAGGGAGGCCAGTTCGGATTTGGCTTCTGACCAATCAAAGCACTTGTCCGTTTCTCATCTGCTTGTGTTGATGTCCTGCAGTAGCTAGTTTGCTAAATCGGCCCCTTCCTAAGCCATGGATGGAAATGGGGATTTGGACTTGTGGTTTTAACTGAATTCTCTGTACCAGCCAATGATTATGACGGCAATTCTGATCTAACCATAAATTAAAATGTTGTGCCTGTGGCTTGAGACAATTGAAGTTCAATATGTAGCCTAGATGTAGCCTAGTAGGCTCACGTTAACTAGCTAGCTAGCTAACTAGCTTAGTGGTTCATTGTTGCCCATACGAGGAAGTTTTAGACCGTTTTGCCAACATGAAAGAGAGGAGGATGGCATTGGCATTCAACTAGTCTACAAGTAGAATGAGTCAACATTTTTTTGACTAAATTGTTTTTGGTATCTTTAATTTTGTTTTCAGTGTATTAAACTAAGCATATATAGCCTTGTTGATTTGATTATGTTTAAATGTTTAAGTTGAAATGGTGCTGGAATAGCGGAGGCAGTGTCTGTTGTCTTTGTGCTGACTTATGGTAACGCTATGGTTCTAAATCAGTAGTTGTTTAGTAAACTGTCGAAAAAATTAACTTGCTTGACCATGCTGCAGGTGATATAACGGAAGTTACTAATGTAACTATGGTTCTACGAATATTGAAGACCGTCAATACGGTTGAAAGTATGGATTATATCCCTCGCACTCCGCGCGGGTCGAGTAATAATAACAACAAAGTCACGCCAGTAACGTGACAGCGTGGGAGGACATGCCCCTGCGATTCATATAAAACCGTACATCAGACCACGCACTGTCTCAGAGAATCTTCTTCCCAAAAGATCCAGAGTGACGGGAAAGTACTGACAGTCTTCCAGTTCAATTCATAACTTCCATTCTACTTCATACCTTTCAGACCGTCAGTACGGTTGAAAGTATGGATGACTCATACCAACAAGGTCATAGGTAATAGCACTACTAACACTACGAACCTCTGATTAATGCACCAGTACCACTGGAAGAATGGCAGAGACCATGATGTGGCAGGATGCGATGTTGTCCTTGTAAAATCTTGAGAATGTGCAGGGCAACAACCAGGTAGCAGCTGCACATACAGTGCATTTGGAAAGTATTCTGACCCCTTGACTTTTTCCACATTTTGTTACGTTACAGCCTTATTCTAAAATTGATTAAAAAATAAAACAATCTCATAAATTTACACACAATACCCCATAATGACTAAGTGAACACAGATTTGTAGATTTTTTTGCAAATTTATAAAAAATAAAATAAATAAATACACTTATTTACGTAAGTATTCAGATCCTTTGCTATGAGACTCGAAATTGAGCTCAGGAGCATCCTGTTTCCATTGATAATCCTTGAGATGTTTCTACAACTTGATTGGAGTCCACCTGTGGTAAATTAAATTGATTGGACATGATTTGGAAAGGCACACACCTGTCTATATAAGGTCCCACGGATGACAGTGCATGTCAGAGCAAAAACCAAGCCATAAGGTCGAAGGAATTGCCCGTAGAGCTCCGAGACAGGATTGTGTCGAGGCACAGATCTGGGGAAGGGTACCAAAACATTTCTGCAGCATTGCATTTCCCCAAGAACACAATGGCCTCCATTATTCTGAAATGGAAGAAGTTTGGAACCACCAAGACTCCTCCTAGAGCTGGCCACCTGGCCAAATTGAGCAATCGAGGAAGAAGGGCCTTGGTCAGGGAGATGACCAAGATCCCGATGGTCACTCTGACAGAGCTCTGGAGTTCCTCTGTGGAGATGAGAGAACCTTCCAGAAGGACAACCATTTCTGCAGCACTCCACCAATCAGGCCTTTATGGTAGAGTGGCCAGACGGAAGCCACTCCTCAGTAAAAGGCACATGACAGCCCACTTGGAGTTTTCCAACAGGCACCTAAAGGACTCTCAGACCATGATAAACAAGATTCTCTGGTCTGATGAAACCAAGATTGAACTCTTTGGCCTGAATGCCAAGCCTCACGCCTGGAGGAAACCTGGCACCATCCCTACAGTGAAGCATGATGGTGGCAGCATCATGCTGTGGGGATGTTTTTTCAGCAGCAGGGACTGGGAGACCAGTTAGGATCGAGAGAAAGATGAATGGAGCAAAGTACAGAGAGATCCTTGATGAAAACCTGCTCCAGAGTGCTCAGGACCTCAGACTGGGGTGAAGGTTCACCTTCCAACAGGAAAACGACCATAAGCACACAGCCAAGACAACGCAGGAGTGGCTTCGGGACAAGTCTCTGAATGTCCTTGAGTGGCCCAGCCAGAGCCCAGACTTTAACCCGATCGAACATCTCTTGAGAGACCTGAAAATAGCCGTGCAGCGACGCTCCCCATCCAACCTGACAGAGATTGAGAGGATCTGCAGAGAAGAATGGGAGAAACTCCCCAAGTACAGGTGTGCCAAGCTTGTAGCGTCATACCAAAGAAGATTCAAGGCTGTAATCGCTGCCAAAGGTGCTTCAACAAAGTACTGGGTAAAGGGTCTGAATACTTTATATTTTATAAATATCAAAAAAATTATAAAATCCTGTTTTTGCTTTGTCATGATGGGGTATTATGTGTAGATTGATGAGGGGGAAAAACAATTTAATACATTTTAGAATAAGGCTGTAACGTAACAAAATGTGGAAAAGGTCAAGGAGTCTGAATACTTTCCGAATGCACTGTATCTCATTCAGGGGGACGCCTCTCAGTGCAGCCCAGGATGCAGCGACACTTCTGGTCGAGTGACATATCACACCTTCTGGGACATTGAGCCCTACACCCTTGTAGGCCTGAGTGATGACATCCACAACCCAGTGTGAAAGCCTCTGCTTGGACAGTGCTCAGAGGCTTGCGTATAGTGTTTGAGGGAACGGACTGGACACAGGAGATTTGCTCGCTCCTCCTCAGCATTCTGGAAAGGAGAGGGGCAGTAGAACTCCAGTTCGATGGCTTGATTGACTGGATTGGGCCATACGGTCACGCCTATGTTGTCTGCCTTCCATCGTAGGCAGACAGGGCTCATAGAGAGCGTGTGGAGCGCTGATGAAATAGCTAAGAGGAAAGCCGTTTTCAGAGATAACCATTTTATGTCCGGCTCCTCCGTATTCTCGAAAGTAGGTTTCGTCAAAGCCTCCAATACTAGTGACAGATCCCAGGATGCCGTGTGGACGGCCCTGCAGGGATGCAGCCGGCAGACACCTTGTAAGAATTGGCAGATGAGGTAGTGGGCCCCTGTCGATTTTCCATCTACGCGTAAATGGTTAGCTGATATGGCTGAGGCATACACCTTCAAGGTAGAGGCAGAGTGACCTGAGTCCAATAGTTTCTTAAAGAAGCTCAGTATAACAGGTACAGAGCAGGACACCGATTCCTCCACCCTGTGTGACTGTTGTCTTTTTGTTGTCAAGGCCTTATTGTATATCGCAGTGGCTTATGAAATAATGGGTTATAGAGCAAACAACGCAATTATATATACAAAAGTATGTGGACACCACTTCAAATTAGTGGATTTGGCTATTTCAGTTGCTGACAGGTGTATAAAATCGAGCACACAGCCATGCAATCTCCATAGACAAACATTGGCAGTAGAATGGCCTTACTGAAGAGCTCAGTGACTTTCAACATGGCACCGTCCTAGGATGCCACCTTTCCAACAATTCAGTTCGTCAAATTTCTGCCCTGCTGGAGCTGCCCCGGTCAACTGTAAGTGATTGTGAAGTGGAAACATCTAGGAGCAACAACCGCTCAGCCGTAAGTGGTAGGCCAAACAAGCTCACAGAACAGGACCACTGAGTGCTGAAGAACGTAGCACGTAAAAATAGTCTGTCCTTGGTTGCAAAACTCACTACCGAGTTCCAAACTGCCCCTGGAAGCAAAGTCAGCACAATAACTGTATGTCAGGAGTTTCATGTAATGTGTTGCCATGGTTGAGCAGCCGCGCACAAGCCTAAGATCACCATGCGCAATGCCAAGCGTAGCTGGAATGGTGTAAAGCTTGCCGCCATTGGACTCTGGAGTAGTGGAAACACGTTCTCTAGAGTGATGAATCACGCTTCACCATCTGGCAGTCCGACAGACAAATCTGGGATTGGCAGATGCCAGGAGAACGCTACCTGCCCGAATATATAGTGCCAACTGTAAAGTTTGGTGGAGGAGGAATAATGGTCTGGGGCTGTTTTTCATGGTTTTGGCTAGGCCCCTTAGTTCCAGTGAAGGGAAATGTTAATGCTACAGCATACAATAACATTCTAGATGATTCTGTGCTTCCAATTTTGTGGCAACAGTTCGAGGAAGGCCCTTTCCTGTTTCAGCATGACAATGCCCCCTGTGCACAAAGCGAGGTCCATACAGAAATGGTTTATGGAGATCGGTGTGGAAGAACTTGACTGGCCTGCACAGAGCCCTGACTTCAATCCCAATGAACACCTTTGGGATGAATTGGAATGCCGACTGCGAGCTAGGCCTAATCGCCCAACATCAGCGCCCGACCTCACTAATGCTCTTGTCACCGCAGCAATATTCCGAGACACATCTAGTGGAAAGCCTTCCCAGAAGAGTGGAGGCTGTTATAGCAGCAAAGGGGGGACTAACTTTTAATACATTTTAATTTAATTAATTAATTAATTAATTAATGTAATTTAATTTAACAAATGTTTTATTAATGGCCATGATTTTGGAATGAGATGTTTGACGAGCAGGTGTCCACATACTTTTGGTCATGTAGTGTAGGTTGTAATATGTTTTTTTTTACTGGCTTGGCTTGGCTTCCTCAGTGATTTTACCCACGCACCGCTACTGAGTCTACAATCTTCTTATATTTGATTGAATCATTATGGCCCTTTTCGATGTAAGTGTTTAATAAGTCCCACTCTGAACTTTGTGGACAGATTCTTGGAACAGGAGTAGGGCATCTTATCAAGCGACGAAATCAGGAATTTTCTGTCCCTGTTGGAGTGGATGTCTTATAAGAGTTGAATGTTCATCTTGTCATTATTGTACTGCCGTATATTGTTTATGTGGTCTGTCTTTGAGTTAGTTTGTGGTTACCATCTACTCAACTTTTTGTCCATATTGCTGATCTAGACTAGCCGTTCTCCCTATCTTGGTCTGCTTCTAAGCCACATTAATGCATTGACCCGTTAAGTCAATGCCAGGGGCATGAGCCTCTCCATGGGCAGCATGATTGTTGGCTGGGACAATAAGGTTTAAAAAAAAATGTATATAGAGAGAAAAATGGATTAATGATATTCAATAAAAATTTGCTTACACATATTAGATTATTAAAGGAGGACAGTGATCTTGGGTATGTGCCAAAATCTATTTTACACTTTCAATCTGCATGTAGTTTCTGTTTCTTCTGTGACAATGATATGATGATCTAAATGATCTATCTAATGTTTACTATGTGAAGTGATCAATACATTACTAAAGCATGGTTCAATGGAGATGCACAATTCACCTCAACCACACTTTTATGCATGCACGCACAAACATGAGATCAATCTATTTCTCAGTTCCCCTCTATATGGCTCTCTTTCTCTCTAGCCCTCAGGGTTCCTCAGGTCATGCGGTTGTGAAGGTGGTGTGTCCATAGATCTGAACCATGGTACTGCTACACTGGCTTTCAAATTCCGTGTCATTGTGGCTGTGGACTCCAGGGCCTCAGCTGGCAGCTACATTTGTAAACATCACATTCTATAGGGATTAGCTTTCTATAGGGCTTCTTAAAGAAAAACTAACAGGTCTGTGAGAGCCGGAATTCTTACTGGTTGGTAGGTGATCAAATACTTATGTCATGCAATAAAATGCAAATTAATTACTTAAAAATCATACAATGTGATTTTCTGGATTTTTGTTGTAGATTCCGTCTCTCACAGTTGAAGTGTACCTATGATAAAAATTACAGACCTCTACATGCTTTGTAAGTAGGAAAACCTGCAAAATCGGCAGTGTATCAAATACTTGTTCTCCCCACTGTATATATGCCATTTAGCAGACCCTTTTATCCAAAGCAACTTACAGTCATGCGTGCATTTTACATATGGGTGGTCCCGGGAATATAACCCACTACTCTTGCGTTACAAGCACCATGCTCTACCAACTGAGCTATAAAGGATCTATTACATACTGCTGTTACTACTATAACTGCCTACTGTATTGTGAGTACTAAACCAAATCTACAAGTGGTGATTGTAAGATCATCCATTTTGATGTGATTTACCTTGGAAGGTTGATGTGATCAGCCTTGAGTTGGCCCATTAGATTTCTGTTCCAGCAGCAGTTGTAGACACATCAGACACCGCCAGATGCAGAATGGATCTCAGTTCCCCAGAGCTCTATAACCAAACATAAAGCAATCATTCTCTAACAACTTTGTCTAACCACCCTGTTGCCATGTATTTATCTTTCCCTGTAGCGTTGAAGGAGGCTAACAAGGTGATAGAGATGAACCCTTACCTGCTGGGGACCATGTCCGGCAGTGCTGCTGACTGCCAGTACTGGGAGAGACTGCTGGCTAAGGAGTGCAGGTCTGTTGGAGCTTGTCTCTGTGGGATTGAGTCCCGCTATACAGTTACATGGTGTTAATATCACAATCAACAATGCCTGTCTGTGTAAATCAGGCTTATGGGCAAGGGTTGGATTAAGAGAACGTTTGCCAATCAATGTCCTTACACTCATAACATCATGCATGGGACATAAAGTAATCACCTCACAACCATATCAGTATCAACCATTGACTTTGTGGTTACCATCTACTTAATGTTTTGTCATAATGCTGACTCGCCCTCTCCCTATCTTAGTCTTCTTGGTCTGCTTCTAAGCCACATTAATGCCTTGAACCTTTATGTATCTGGGGTGTTAACATGTATCTGGAATAAACCAGTGTGTTAGCACTCTGACTGCCTTGTCTCATACAGTGACTGACCCTCCATCTCTTTGTGTCTCAGGCTGTACAAACTGAGGAACAAGCAGAGGATCTCAGTGTCTGCTGCCTCTAAGCTGCTGTGTAACATGATGCTGGGCTACAGGGGCATGGGCCTCTCCATGGGCAGCATGATCGTTGGCTGGGACAATAAGGTACAGGGTGGGTGGGAGTAAGGAGTGGAATGTGCGTGTGTGTGTGTGTGGTGTGTGTGTGTGTGGTGTGTGTGTGTGTGGTATATGTGTGCGGTGTGTGTGTGTGGTGTGTGTGTGGTGTGTGTGTGTGTGTGGTATATGTGTGTGGTATATGTGTGTGGTGTGTGTGTTTATTTGAAAGCCTACATTTTCATCCTTATGGTACCCAACATTTTTGAGTACCATTTGAGTGCCTCCAATTGTCACGTCTGTTGATGAGTTTCAATATATTTGTGTCTTGCTGTCCAGGGTCCTGGTTTGTACTACGTGGATGACAATGCCACACGTCTCTCTGGTCATATGTTCTCTACTGGTTGTGGTAGCAGCTATGCGTACGGGGTGGTTGACAGCGGCTACCGTGAGGACATGACGGTAGAGGAGGCGTACGAGCTGGGTCGCCGCGGTATCACACACGCCACACACAGAGACGCCTACTCTGGAGGGGTGGTCAACCGTGAGTGACCTTGTTCTAAACCTATACTCATTCTATAACGATTATGATTTCACTAAGGCAGTTCATGTGAGACCATGTGAAGAAACATAGATAGAGTGCATTCGGAAAGTATTCAGACCTCTTGACTTTTTCCACATTTTGTTAGGTTACAGCCTTATTCTAAAATGTATTTTTTTTTCCCCTCATCAATCTACACAAAATACCCCATAATGACAAAGCAGAAACTGGTTTTTAGAAATGTTTGCAAATGTATTAAAAATAAAAAACGGTAATATGACATTTACATAAGTATTCAGACCCTTTACTCAGTACTTTGTTGAAGCACCTTTGGCAGCGATTACAGCCTCGAGTCTTCTTTGGTATGACACTACAAACTTGACACACCTGTATTTGGGGAGTTTCTCCCATTCTTCTCTGCAGATCCTCTCAAGCTCTGTCAGGTTAGATGGGGAGTGTTGCTGCACATCTATTTATTTTCAGGTCTCTCCAGAGATGTTTGATCGGGTTCAAGTCCGGACTCTGGCTGGGCCACTCTAGGACATTCAGAGACTTGTCCCGAAGCCACTCCTGCATTGTCTTGGCTGTGTGCTTAGGGTCGTTGTCCTGTTGGAAGGTGAACCTTCGCCCCAGTCTAAGGTCCTGAGCACTCTGGAGCAGGTTTTCATCAAGGATCTCTCTGTACTTTGCTCTGTTCATCTTTCCCTCGATCCTGACTAGTCTCCCAGTCCCTGCCGCTGAAAAACATCCGACAGCATGATGCCGCCACCACCATGCTTCACCGTATGGATGGTGCCAGGTTTCCTCCAGATGTGACGCTTGGCATTCAGGCCAAATAGTTCAATCTTGGTTTCATCAGACCAGGGAATCTTGTTTCTCATGGTCTGAGAGTCTTTAGGTGCCTTTTGGCAAACTCCAAGCGGGCTGTCATGTGCCTTTTACTGAGGAGTGGCTTCTGTCTGGCCTCTCTACCATAAAGGCCTGATTGAGTGGCGCAGTGGTCTAAGGCACTGCATCGCAGTGCTAACTGTGCCACTAGAGATCCTGGTTTGAATCCAGGCTCTGTCGCAGCCGGCCGCGACCGGGAGACTCATGGGGCGGCGCACAATTGGCCCAGCGTCGTCCAGGGTAGGGGAGGGAATGGCCGGCAGGGATGTAGCTCAGTTGATAGAGCATGGCGTTTGCAACGCCAGGGTTGTGGGTTCGATTCCCACGGGGGGCCAGTATAAAAATAATAATATATGTATTCACTAACTGTAAGTCGCTCTGGATAAGAGCGTCTGCTAAATGACTAAAATGTAAATGTAAAATTGGTGGAGTGCTGCAGAGATGGTTGTCCTTCTGGAAGGTTCTCCCATCTCCACAGAGGAACTCTGGAGCTCTGTCGGCGTGATCATCGGGTTCTTGGTCACCTCCCAGACCAAGGCCATTCTCCCCCGATTGCTCAGTTTGGCCGGGCAGCCAACTCTAGGAAGAGTCTTGATGGTTCCAAACTTCTTCCATTTAAGAATGATGGAGGCCACTGTGTTCTTGGGGACCTTCAATGCTGCAGAAATATTTTGGTACCCTTCCCCAGATCTGTGCCTCGACACAATCCTGTCTCGGAGCTCTACGGACATTTATTTTGACCTCATGGCTTGGTTTTTGCTCTGGCATGCACTGTCAACCTTGGGATCTTATATATGTCCAATCAATTGAATTAACTACAGGTGGACTCCAATCAAGTTGTAGAAACATCTCAAGGATGATCAATGAAAACAGGATGCACCTGAGCTCAATTTCGAGTCTCATAGCAAAGGGTCTGAATACTTATGTAAATAAGGTATTTCTATTTTTTATTTTTAATACATTTGCAAGCATTTCTAAAAACCTGTTTTTGCTTTGTCATTATGGGGTATTGTGTGTAGATGAATTCATTTTAAAATGTGGAAAACGTCAAGGGGTCTGAATACTTTCCGAAGACACTGTAGGTGTTTGTTGTGTAAATTCCAGGTGTGAATTCCATGTAAGAGGTTATAACTAAATATTAAATTATAATCTTATCTCATAAGGCTTTATCCATATTAGAAAGTAGTCATATGCTGAAGCCATAGGAAAATAACATGTAAACAATACCTTTAAATGAATGTATGTATTTTAAATGCATGTATGTGTAACTGTATCTGTGTGTTTGTCCAGTGTACCACATGCAAGAGGACGGCTGGATAAAGGTGTGTAAGGAGGATGTTTCAGAGCTGATCCACCGCTACAGGAAAGGCATGTTCTGATCCCAGATCAGTTTCCACACCCACACAGGCACACTGTGTTCTCTCTCAACTGATCCCAACACTGCTCCAAATAAAGACAGTTTTCAAACTGTATACTCTGGCCTCTATTGTTTAACCTGAAGATCTTACATGCCAAACAATGTTTATGTCCCAAAGAAAAATCACAATTTGCTGCAACTGTAACCAGTCCAAGTCAAATGTACAGGGATTATCAACTAGATGTTTTCTTGAGTGGATGGTCAGGGGGCCGGAAACAAAATTAAAAAATAATTTCTAGACTGCAAATTGACCGCAAGAAGCACAAACATATATTTGACTAAAACATAATCATTTCAAACCTGGCTTACATTTGTATACGATCACATACACTGAGTGTAGAAAACATTAGGAACACCTTCTCTTTCCATGACCTAGTCTGACCAGGTGAATCCAGGTGAAAGCTATGATCCCTTATTGATATCACTTGTTAAATCCACTTCAATCAGTGTAGCTGAATGGGAAGAGACAGGTTAAATAATACTTTTTAAGCCTTGGAACATGGATTGTGTGTGTGCCATTCAGAGGGTGAATGGGCAAGAAAAAGATTTAAACGCCTTTGAACGGGGTACGGTAGTAGGTGCCAGGCGCACTGGTTTGAGTGTGTCAAGAACTGCAGCGCTGCTGGGGTTTTCACACTCAACAGTTTCCCGTGTGAATCAAGAATGGTCCACCACCCAAAGGACATCCAACCAACATGACACAACTGTGGGAAGCATTGGAGTCAACATCAGCCAGAATCCCTGTGGAACGCTTTCCTTGTAGAATCCATGATGAATTGAGGCTGTTCCGATGGCAAAAGGGGGTGTAACTCAATATTAGGAAGGTGGTCCTAATGTTTTGTACACTCAGTGTATATCTCTCTATTATGCGTGGGAATACTTTGAAACAGATTTCCCAAATTAAAATCACTTGGAGCTGATTTGCTGGTGTTTTTAAAGTATTTTATGTACAAAAATTTAAAAATCACCCATGGGCCGCCAGTTGGGGAACACTGTTATATGAGAATCTACCAGTTATTTCCCAGTGCCAGTCATTGGAAAAGGTTTGTAGGATTGTTTAATACAATACTACAAACCTTGACTTTTATTTTCTCTGTAGTCTGTTGAGACTTGTGAAAATACACGTTAAATCAATTATGACATGACAACGTTGTGACTTGAGGATAAGTCAAATATGTTTGCATACAAAAGGGTCAAATAACATAACCTCATAACCAACAGTTGGAGGAAGTAAAGTCCTTATCATTTTATCTAGAGTATCTGCCTCTAACAAACTGTTTCCTGAAACACAAATACAGTACATGTCCCAAACCAGTCGGATGTGTTCGCCCGGGTATCTTTTGGTTGCCACCATTTTGTACATTTCCATCTTAGTGTTGGAGTTCATTATACAAATTAAATGTTACAATCAAAATGTTGGTGCTATCAAATGAAGTTTTAAATCAATGGAATGAATTTGCCATAAAACCTGAAGTAGCCTATTTCTCCCATATAATGTTCAGTTTCTCTGTTTGATAAATGAGTCACTGTTGATATGAATAGTGGAATAGTGTGTGCAGTCCTTACATGGGGAGTATACTGTAGGTCCCAGCACAAAATAGGGCAGAGATTATCCACTATTTTAATAAGCATTGTATTCAAACATCTTTCATACAGGTCAACAAAATATATAGAATGTTATTTATTCAAAGCCTATTATATTGTTACAAAAATATTGTGGAACTCCTACATCTAAATGTAAACAGTACAGCACCCAAAATGAGTAGCTATTTCTTTATGCCCTTTGTTGTTTACAGCCAGTGCTTCACTTGGACTGAAATATGTGCCAGTACTCATTTTGCGTGCAGGTACTGTTTACATTTAGGTGTAGGAATTCCACAATACTTTTGTAACAATATAATAGGCTTTTGAATAAATAACATTCTAGATATGTTGTTGCCCTTTAATAAAATATGTTTGAATAAAATTATAATTTACTATAAGAGGAACAGGAGCTCAAGCAGTAGAACATTTGAGGTGCCTGTACTCAGCTCCAGTGAGCTCCTGCCCAAGTCAAGCACTGTTTACAGCATAATTGTTTACCCGGGACCCATGTATATTTTGGCACCATACAATAAAGTTACACCCTAGTTTTGTAGTTAATTGTACAAATTAAATTCTACAAACACAATGTTTGTGCTATCAGAGGACGTTTTAATGTGACATGGTCTAAGGCGCTTAAATGAATTTGCCATACAAACTGATGTAGCCTAGTGCTCCCATATTATGTTAATTTCCTCAGCTTGATAAATGAGTCACTGTGGATATGAATATTGTGTGCAGTAGTTACATAGGGAGTATAGTATAGGTCCCAGTTGGTTATTATACAAATATAATTGCATCCCTTATAACACCTTCCATAAAAGTCTTAATTATCAACAGTAGCCTATTTAAAAATGAACCCAACGTCGATGTCATGTTGCCAGGCAGGATTCTGTACAACAGGTTTTTATAGCACTATTCATTTCAGCCCTAGAAGGCTGATGTACTGCTTCAGTTTTTCTGCATGGCTGTTTATTGATCAATAAATGTCATTGATTCAGTGGCCAGAGTTCACTCACCTGGTTTTCCAGGTCTGAATCAGTCCCTGATTAGAAGAGAATGAAAACTAGCAGTGATTTATCCTAATCTGTATCATATGATAATGACAAAATAAACAGTGTAGAGATTATCCCCCTTTTTAAGAAGCATTTTAATCAAACATTTACATTTGACATTTTAGTCATCAGACGCTGTAATCCAGAGCAATTTACAGGAGCAATAAGGGTTAAGTGCCTTGCTCAAGGGCACAGACAGATTTTTACCTAGTCGGCTACTGGCCCAATACTCTTCACCACTAGCCGACCTGCCACCCCATCACCTTTCATAAGTCCATATACAAAATGATATTGTTTCACTTCAAATCCTTTGCTGTTTAGAACATAATATCTTACTGCAAACATTATTAAAAGGTCCAGTATGACACTTTCATTCAAATTTTGTGGACTTTATTGAAAAGTGTAAGAACATTATTACAGAATGCATGAATTTGGTCTCTAATTTGTCGTTTCGCTGGTTGATTATGTATCTCTTAAATGGATCACATTTACTATCCTGTTTTCAGAGCATCCATAATGTACAAAGCACAAACACTTCCAATAAAATCATTGTTCAACTTGCCCCATCACCAACTTATTTCTACAGAAACTACTAGCCAAAAAATATCAGAAATCAAACGTATCATAAAAGCTAAAAAACTAGAACAATAAAGCCACTTTCGGTTAAAGAGAAAAATTTACAAATGGAACATGTGGATAGGCCTTGTCTGGTTTACGGCCATAATTAAACAAGTTAAAGTGTGAGCAAAGTTATAACATGTCACACAATTACTGTATGTTATACCACTAAAACCTACACATATGTTCAGCTACACTACACATTGAAACAAAATAGTTATGTTTTTCCAGTTTACAGCAATATCTTTTAAATATGGTTATTTTGATGGCTTCACTTAAGGGAAAATCAAGCTAATTTATGTTTTATTTGTAGAATAATCTAAGTTAAAATCTTAATTTAGCATCTCACAACAATCTAACCCTTTCCAGAAAGACACTTTCATGGTGTTCCATTGATTCTAATATACCTATAAGAATGAGATAACCTCACACAGTGGCAATATTACATTATATAATTCAACAAAATTACAGCACAACTTTTAAAAAGCCAAACCATAGATTAAATTAAAGTAAAACTGTTAAAATGAAAATCACCAAAGAATATTTTTGACAGCAGATTGTGTTGTTGTTATATAGATCTGTGTTTATAGTGTGTGTATCACAGGAGGCTGCTGAGGGGAGGACAGCTCATAATAATGGCCGGAACTGAGAAAATCGAATGGCATTAAACACATGGAAACCATATGTTTGATGTATTTGGTACCATTCCACTCAAGCCATTACCACAAGCCTGCTCTCCTCAATTAAGGTGGCACCAACCTCCTGTGGTGTGTGTGTATGTGTGTGTGAGACAGGTGTGTGTGAGACTGATGTGTGTCTAAGTATACGTGTGTTATGTTCTTGAGAAGTTCAATGTTTGTTGTTTCCATTTCGTCGCTGTCCTCTTCAGCTCCTTCCTAAAACACAGAAGAGAGAGAGGTTACACGCACATAAACACAGTATAGACAGCAAGACTGTGTACCAGTGTGGTAATGGTTGTATCAGTTTGCTCATTAATATGAGGACACCTTAAGTGACTTACTCTGATGTTACAGAAGTGCAGAGGTCTCTCAAATCTTCTGGGCACCTTTCCCAGAGTTGTCAGAGTCAGTGTCGGAAGCTAAAACAGAAATGAAACCCCAATGTTAGAAAAAAAGACTGATTGCAAGATAATCAATGAGTTCAGGTTAATTCACAAGTTCCTAATGCATGGTTCACAGTAAATGCAGCCTTCCATAATAACTAACTCGCTACATCAATTGACATCTAAGTTTGAACCAGAATCTACAATGAAAAGAGACACCGCCACACTCTAAAATGGATATCATACAGTCCAACACCAAAACAAATCTGCCATCTTTTCAGAATGGAGAACAACATGAAGGTTGGCACTTACTGCTGGTCTGAACAAAGCCTGAAACACAGAGATGAAAGTGATGTTGTTATTGACTCTGAAAGCTTGGTTTGGTGGAATATTACAAGAGAACATCAGTTTGAGAGTATTCTGAATCCTGTATTTCTACTGCATATCCTACTGCAGACATCACATATACATTAAGTGACAACATGACTCTTTATTTATGTGAATCATTAAATCAAACATACTTCTACCATCACTAACTACAACACATGATTGTAAACCAGTACTATGACTTGACTACTACTTCTAAACTACTAACTAAAACACTGCTGATAATATCTAAGATGACAGTGTAGCCTACATATGAATATAGAGAGGTCTTTCTCTCCTCACTCACCTTTCTTGCTCTTCTTCTTCCAAATGACGACCCCAACAACAACAGCGATGACCAGGAGGAGAGCTACCACCCCTCCAATGATGGGGACAAAGTTGGTGGTTGGGTCATCTGTAATCATCAGAACAGAGCATTCAGGCAATAGTGCTAGATGGTACATTTTCATTGAAAATGAACTCTAAGCATCATCGCTGTCAATGTCAATAAAAGTTCAGGAGGTCAAAGGGAATATGCAGCCAGAAAGATAGTGTTACTGAGCAGATGAGTGAATTTAGAAATTGGGCACATTCAGTAGGAGGGTTGGGTATATTTTAATCTCTCCCTCTTACCTGGCAGAACCTTGATAACGTCGTCCTTGATACCAGTGACTTGAACCACACACTGATACTTGTTGTTCTTCCTCTCCTCAGGCGTCACGGTGAGGTGGGTGCTTTTCTGGAAGGTTCCGTCATCGTTGGGGAGAGTCTCTCCGTACTCCACATCTTCATGGTGATCTTGTCCGTCTTTCTGCCAGAACACCATGACTCCACTGGGGTAGAAACCTGTAGCGTGGCAGGTCACTGGAGAGGAGGGGGTCTTCTGGAGCAGAGACACTGAGGGAGGGACTGGAGGGAGAGAGGGTGGGGGTTGAGAGGAGGTTGAGAAGTAAATAGAAGGGGATGGGAGGGAAAGAGAGAGTGCATATTGTAGGAATAGACAGACACAGAGAAAGAGTTGGGAGAGAAAATGACAGAGCATGATAGAAGAGAGAAAAATAACAATGTCATGTGACTTCAATACAACGCATTGTAAAATTTACATTTACATTTTAGTCATTTAGCAGACGCTCTTATCCAGAGCGACTTACAGTTAGTGAGTGCATACATTATTATTCTTTTTTTTTCATACTGACCCCCCGTGGGAATCAAACCCACAACCCTAGCGTTGCAAACGCCATGCTCTACCAACTGAGCTACATTCCTTGATATCCCTTAGTGCAATATCACATCATCACTGCTGTTTTAATGGATCTACTACGTCATATAGAGTGTCTATGTACCTGTCCTCTTCAGAGTGCTCTTCCCATAGTCCAGATACTTCTTCAGCCACTCAATGCACTCCTGGGTGAGGTAGTGTTTTCTCTGCTCATTTAAAGCCTTGTTACTGTCCCACTTGTGTTTGGTGATAAGTGCCTGTGATGTTGGAGCGATCCATGTCAATGTCTTCAGGTCAAATGCTATGAAATCCTCTCCATCATATCCATACTGCCGAAACCCCTCTGTGACTCCAGTGTCATCATCCCACTCACAGCCGTACATCTGCTGAAAAACGTGCACACCTGAGAGAAAGAGAAAGAGAGAGAATGATGAACTCTATCTGTTTCAGTCTGCCAGTGGGATCTCCATCATCATGTATTAGTTGTTCAACCAGACTGGAATAAAACAGAGAGATCAGCTCAGACCTCTACAGTGTGATGATGACGTCACACCTTCACCACAGAGACAGAGAGAGTTGATGAGGAGACTCAGAGAGTGTGGATCTATTCTACACCAGCTGATGTTGGCTTGGTTCTATCTACTGTGTTGAAGATACACATTGTGTTCAGTACAGTAGTGTTACTCTAACAAATGGATGTGGTAGAATACTGTAGTTTTCAGTGAGGTGTGTCAATTAATAAAACACTGTTGATAAATGAAGACTGTCCTCTAGTGATGATGTCAGAGATAAATAGAGGAAGTGAGAGAGGATCCTCTGTTCAGTCAGGAACAACAGGAGAGAGAGATGGAGAGGCTAACATGAGGGGAAGATTATCTGTTACAAATTCCCGCCAGTGACGGTTATCAGCACCTCACAACCTTGAGCTGCACACTCCACTCCCTATCCCCCACCACCAGAGCCTGACAGTCTAGATGGCACCATAAACCTGCCTCTCAAACTCTCTCTGACCTGAATGACCTGTGCCCTGATAGGTTGCTAGGGAGGTTACTCGGGGACTGGACATCTGCCTATCCTCTTGACGCTGCGGGTCACACAACACTTGCAGTCTCCCACAAGCAGTGGCTGAGAGCAACATCTCTGTCTCTGCCCATCAACAACTCCACTCACTCATATCTCTGGACTTGTGGGATGGAGTGCGTGCCCAAAGTGAGTTGTGTGACGTGTATATTGTTCTTCATAGTTAGTTACTACTATTGTCTATTGCATGTTGCCCCTCTGAGTTTACTGTGTGGTGTAATACTCTGCAGGTGGCGTATGCAATCTATACAGTCATTACTGCTATATTCTGTAAGAGTCTGTATCTGTGCCTTTGTGCCCTGGTGTACTCATAGGGTATACCACATAATGATTGAAAGGAAATGAGCTGTAGCGAGAGGAGAGAGACTGCATGCTAAAGACAATCAGAAAGAATGTGTCTTTAACTCTGCATTATAAAATAACTTATTTTGAACGAAAGCCAGGAATGAGTGAGTCACTCAGCCCTATGCTTCTGTTCCTGCCTCTGCTGCCTATTTGAGTGTTTGTTTAATATCCTACTGATTCTGTGATCACTAAGCCTCATTTTTTATTTCACCTTTATTTAACCAGGTAAGCCAGTTGAGAACAGGTTCTCATTTACAACTGCGACCTGGCCAAGATAAAGCAAAGTAGTGCAATAAAAACAACACAGAGTTACATATGGGGTAAAAAAAAACAAAGTCAGAAATACAACAGAAAATATATATACAGTGTGTGCAAATGTAGCAAGTTATGGAGGTAAGGCAATAAATAGGCTATAGTGCAGAATAATTACAATAGTATTAACACTGGAATGCTAGATATGCAAGAGATGATGTGCAAATAGAGATACTGGGGTGCAAAAGAGCAAAATAAATAACAATATAGGGATGAGGTAGTTGGGTGGGCTAATTTCAGATGGGCTGTGTACAGGTGCAGTGATAGGTAAGGTGCTCTGACAACTCATGCAACTGCAACATGTCGGATAAAGCAATTCCACAAATCCGGCTGTTTTTAAACCTTGCTATGCTGTATTAAAGTCTTTACGATGTTATTTTCCATTAGAACAGACTCTCTGGTATTACTTCTACTTTATTTAGTATTGTTTACACTGTTCCAAACTGGCAGATACATTATATTGTAATCTAACAGCACCTGTTTGTCATGCAACAGTATCTCTTGCGCTTTTGACAATGATTTTACATGAGGCCTAATTCACATGATATGCCTAAAATACTTATATCCACTAGGCTAATAAATAATCACATTTTTCCTTTCGATTATTTAATTAACGTATATCATGTTATTTGAAGTTCTCCCTTTGGAGCACATGCAAAAGCGATTTGGAGTTGTTGAACGGGAGTGACAAAATGTATTACAATTGAATTTGAAAGAACTGAATGATGAGGATGAAGAAGAAGAGAGTGATTGAATTTAGAACAATAGTGTAAGAATTGCTCTTCCTCTGTCCCGCGCGGACACTCAAAAAAAGACGTATTTTTCCCTTTCTACTTTGTCAGAAGAAGCTGTAACTGGACTGTGTAACACAGGCATCTGACCAGAGTGTTTGCGAATAGCACTGTCCGTGACCGTAATCCCCAAGTCGAATAGTATTTTTGAAATATCTCCAGTAGATTTTCCGTTCCTCCTGAAAGCCCTAATCCGCTCACTTAACTGAATAGAGATCCTGGTGATGGTGCTGCAGTATGTTCTACTGCATAATCAAAGTGAGGGACAGTGGGAGGTCTGCTGTATACTGATGGCCTATTGTAACCTGGAGTCACACCTTTCCAGTACTCCATTCAAAAATGATCTGTTTATCTCAGAATTGTTTCATTGCGACTAAAGAGAACAGACAGAATGGACATAGTTTTCAGCAAGCCAGCTTCTTTCTATGGTGCTACCCGTTCCAGGGTTAGGACTGTAACCACCAGAGGACTTGAAAATGAGCCGGAGCTGAGAGGATCACCAAACCTAAAGGTATTTTGGTTTCAGTGCATTTTCTTAAAAAATAAATAAATACATCCATACATACATAAATACATAGCCTATCAATGTGTAGGCATACTGTGTAATAAAACAGATACCTGTGCACTCCATATGTGGAGATCAGTTGACAATGGGCCGGACAACGGGCCGCACCGAAAAAACGCATGGTTCCCAAGAAAGAGTTGAGTTTTGCTAGATTCTTAAAATGTGTTTCTGTACGCAGCATTTGTGTGAAGGAGTCACTTGTAATTCATAATGTACGGGCGACAGCTGATGCATTGGTCCAGAGCCAGGTGGCATTGGTGGAGAGTCAGGCGGAGAATGACGCGTTGAAGGGGACGAGGAACGAGATAGTCACAATCCATGCCAGGCTCACCTGTGGCTCTGGGACTCCACCTCCAACAGGCAGAGGCAACAATCCATCCACCCATGATGGACTATTAGCAGGACAATAGACTCTTGCCAAGTTTATTTTTTATTTGTAGGGACTTTAATTGTATTAATGGATGTTTAATGGATGTTTGCCTACTAATGATAATGACATGAAGAAGGAGATGAAGGAGGGTAGGAGGAGCTAGCTCTGCCTGCTTACTACAGTATGTGATCCATCTTTTTCCTGACCATTTCGAACAGTGTAAACACAACAAATACAATAATCATTTACAAACAAATTGTAATCAATCCCATGTAGTCTGTTCTAACAAAAAAAGGTTTTAAAGTCTTTAGTACAGCCATTAATTCCTAAATTCAATTGCTTTAGCTGACATGTTGCAGTTTATTTATTTCTCTTCTCTGTGCTGGAGTTCTTTTAAGAACTTGATGGTATGGCAATATCCTAATGAACTGGACATTAACTTGAATCTTCTCTCTTCATTTTACCAACAAACAAAATCACTAAATGTCTGGTATAGTCCCATGTAGCTCAGTTGGTAGAGCATGGTGCTTGCAACGCCAGGGTTGTGTGTTCGATTCCCATGGGGGACAAGTATGAAAATGTATGCACTCACTACTGTTGGTTAAATTACTAAAATGTATTTCATAATGTTTTTTTATTATTGCCAGTATAATTCAGCAGCTTTGACATGCATCATCCAAACAGCGGCTGAAGGGCAAATGCGATCTCTGCGACATCTTGCCAATGTGCAAACTCTATACGACATTGGCCCGATGTATCATGTATACATCGGGCAGATGTCGGCGAGATGTATGTGTGCTGTCTGGGGTGATGACATGCACAAATGCATGAATGATTGATTGATATATATTGAAGTAGGCCTTTAGGCCAATACGTACGTTCGGTTAAGACAGCTGCAGTAAACAGGACTCTTAGTCCTACAGCTCCATGTCATTTCAATAAAAACCTTGAACCCACCTGTCCCTGAATTGATCCAAATATGTGTATTTTACACTCTAGCAATAGGCCTACATTAAGATAAATATCATAAAAGACAAAACATGATACTAAGACAGTTTATTTCAAAAGAACAGAATAGCATGTTTTAAGATGTATTTCTCTGTGCTATAGTAGCTGAGGCTATGGTTGCTTCATGTCAAGGAAATTCATTATGTTGTTATGGTCTTTCAGATAGGGTATAGAAATCAAAACGTCTGGCCTGCATGGACCTCTGTAGGATTATTTGGGAAAGTAAGCAAGCATCATAAAGACGCCCTCAAAGATGCCCGCTGGTGGTTTCAACAAGCATTAACGGCAACAATGGCCGACAGTAAAATACTATGACGTCATGCACTGTAAAATGCTGTACCATACCCCAGCATCCTGCAAGCTGTGTTGCAGTATGATGCATCTTTTAAATGAGGAACCACTGTAGGGGGAGCACACAGCTGGGCCCTGTGGATAACACACACACACGCATTCACACACACACGCACACACACACACACACACACACACACACACACACACACACACACACACACACACACACACACACACACCAACACAGTAAATCAGCGGCTCCATCTGTCCTCCAGATTCCGTCTGCCAGTGGGATCTCTATCATCATGTATTAGTTGTTCAACCAGACTGGAATAAAACAGAGAGATCAGCTCAGACCTCTACAGAGTGATGATGATGTCACACCTTCACCACAGAGACAGAGAGAGTTGATGAGGAGACTCAGAGAGTGGATCTATTCTACACCAGCTGATGTTGGCTTGGTTCTATCTACTGTGTTGAAGATACACATTGTGTTCAGTACAGTAGTGTTATTCTAACAAATGAATGTGGTAGAAGACTGTAGTTTTCAGTGAGGTGTGTCAATTAATTAAACACTGTTGATAAATGAAGACTCTCCTCTAGTGATGATGTCAGAGATAAATAGAGGAAGTGAGAGAGGATCCTCTGTTCAGTCAGGAACAACAGGAGAGAGAGATGGAGAGACTAACATGAGGAAGATTATCTCTCAATAATGTCAGCCTACTGGAGCTATACGTGTGTGTGATCCCCAGATCTCCTTATTTCTCTGCTGCCTCCACCACATTGTTCTCAACACCAATATGCTGGTTAACTTCACTATTATGCACATAGCAACATATAGGGAAAGGCGCCAATTCAACGGTGCACTGAAGATTACGTTTCAGAACTGTGGACAGCGACCGCTATCCAATGCAGGAGAAAGCGCATTTGTTATAAAACAATACTATATAAAACAATACTATATTTATTAGTGTTGCACCATTATTCTTAGATAATAGAAACACATACAATTTCAGTAGCATGTCTTTGATGGACTGTGCCATCCCCCAATGGATTAGTCTACTGAGACAGGAGCCAATCAGACAGGTGGTGTGTGCACCGTGAAAAAACAAACAATTTGCTACTGCTCCACTAAAGAAATCTCGGTCGACCAACAGCCTATCGACCAAACAATCGACCAGTCGACTAAATGGGGTCAGCCCTATGAATGGGAACTTCACCCAAAAAGAGTAATGTTTGGGAAAGCTGATTCTTGTGGACGTGTTATGGACAGCGCTCTCCTGTGCCAGTGGCTGTTCATATGGAATCGCCACTACAAAAGTAAGAACTTAACTCTCGTTGGAAATTGGACTAATGGATCTTTGCATGCAGCATGTCGGATTATTGGAATCACTCATGCTATGCCCATGACAACGAACAAAGATTGTGGCAAACATTTCCCCACGAAACGAGAAGAATCCAGGAGCAGAATCTCCCGCGCCATTGATCATCAAAGGACATTTGTATGTGCCCTTCACTCTTGTGCCGTTCGATGCAAGTTGAACACTGTTTTGTAAATTGTAGCATTGTGGAATAGGAATTGGAGTCTGTGTTTCATAGGGAAATGCTATCCAATATGTTGATGCTTCATTTTAAACATTAGAACAGAGTATTGACCTCTGTATTATCTTAGCATTGGAGAAAAGGCAGAGTGGCGTCCTGTTATTGAATAAACATTCTGGTGAATGGGCTGCGTGACATGAAGATGGATTGTAAAGGAAGAGGAGAACAACGTTCTCTCCCAGAACAACTGCTCTGATAAAATGTTTACTGAAGATATTCACAGAACATTTAAGAAATTGACAGATGTATATATATATATGGAAATAATGAAAAAAGACTCAAATTGTGGACTGTGTGAAACACGGTCTGTCTGACTATGTACAGCAGGGTCATATTGGGGCCGGCGTGGAGTTGCTGATTGGCAGCGATGCTCCACAGGCCATCGCCCCTGCTGATGACGACAGTGTTGGAGATGGACCTCACACCGCTGGGACCCGATTGGTGTGGGTCTGGCCGTCCCTTAGGAGAAGGTGGTGACAACCCAGGACAGATTGGCTGCCCTGCTGTTACTGCCCACCCCATTTACACGAGACACAGGCAGGAACGGCACACTGGGTGCTACAGGATCCTGCCTTGGACGACCCGTCAAGCTACTACAGAACTCACCTTGTTATAGGCTGAGCTGGGGCTAAGAGCTAGCAACCTCTGGCCCTAAAGATCATCCCTCCAAGAAGACACATACACACATACATTGTTGGCTCCTTTTTTTGCATTTGTATAATTCTTTCTTGCCTAAGTCAGAGAACAATTAGGGGCGGGTGTGTAGGAGCCGTTATAGCCTGTTTATGTGTTGTGTGTATGTTGTCTGTCAAGGGTCATTTTAACTTGTTTTGTACACTAGAGGGCACTATATGTTGGGGTCATGGGTCACTGTGGTCAAGTGTGTGTGTGTTAGGGGTGGGCGGTATACCGGTATGAATGTGAATACCGGTATGACGTTGTGCCATGATATGGATTTTGCCATATTGTGCATATCATTATAAATTAATGTATGAAATAAGGCTGGGGTTTTTTCGTTCAAAATGTCTGTCGAGTGATACAGCCTATTGGGCTAGTTCAATTTGTTTACTTTACTAGAAACATAGCCTTTTTTTAGCAAAGAAAAAAACTAGAAGCATGGAAGTTACACGCGTTATAGGACGAGGAAGAATTGGTTCGAAAAAAAGGGGGCCTCCTCTGTCGTTTGGAACTGGTTTGGCTTTAAGATATCCAACCTCGACCAACAAACAGTACTGTGTAATTTGTGTTGACGCATTGTGCTAGCCAAAGGCAAACAGTACTGTGTAGGTTGTGGAGACGCATTGTGCTAGCCAAAGGCAAACAGTACTGTGTAGGTTGTGGAGACGCATTGTGCTAGCCAAAGGCAAACAGTACTGTGTAGGTTGTGGAGACGCATTGTGCTAGCCAAAGGCAAACAGTACTGTGTAGGTTGTGGAGACGCATTGTGCTAGCTAAAGGCAAACAGTACTGTGTAGGTTGTGGAGACGCATTGTGCTAGCCAAAGGCAAACAGTACTGTGTAGGTTGTGTTGACGCATTGTGCTAGCCAAAGGCAAACAGTACTGTGTAGGTTGTGGAGACGCATTGTGCTAGCCAAAGGCAAACAGTACTGTGTAGGTTGTGGAGACGCATTGTGCTAGCCAAAGGCAAACAGTACTGTGTAGGTTGTGTTGACGCATTGTGCTAGCCAAAGGCAAACAGTACTGTGTAGGTTGTGAGACGCATTGTGCTAGCCAAAGGCAAACAGTACTGTGTAGGTTGTGGAGACGCATTGTGCTAGCCAAAGGCAAACAGTACTGTGTAGGTTGTGGAGACGCATTGTGCTAGCCAAAGGCAAACAGTACTGTGTAGGTTGTGGAGACGCATTGTGCTAGCCAAAGGCAAACAGTACTGTGTAGGTTGTGGAGACGCATTGTGCTAGCCAAAGGCAAACAGTACTGTGTAGGTTGTGGAGACGCATTGTGCTAGCCAAAGGCAAACAGTACTGTGTAGGTTGTGGAGACGCATTGTGCTAGCCAAAGGCAAACAGTACTGTGTAGGTTGTGGAGACGCATTGTGCTAGCCAAAGGCAAACAGTACTGTGTAGGTTGTGGAGACGCATTGTGCTAGCCAAAGGCAAACAGTACTGTGTAGGTTGTGGAGACGCATTGTGCTAGCAAAGGCAAACAGTACTGTGTAGGTTGTGGGAGACGCATTGTGCTAGCCAAAGGCAAACAGTACTGTGTAGGTTGTGGAGACGCATTGTGCTAGCCAAAGGCAAACAGTACTGTGTAGGTTGTGGAGACGCATTGTGCTAGCCAAAGGCAAACAGTACTGTGTAGGTTGTGGAGACGCATTGTGCTAGCCAAAGGCAAACAGTACTGTGTAGGTTGTGGAGACGCATTGTGCCAGCCAAAGGCAAACAGTACTGTGTAGGTTGTGGAGACGCATTGTGCTAGCCAAAGGCAAACAGTACTGTGTAGGCTTGTGGAGACGCATTGTGCTAGCCAAAGGCAAACAGTACTGTGTAGGTTGTGGAGACGCATTGTGCTAGCCAAAGGCAAACAGTACTGTGTAGGTTGTGGAGACGCATTGTGCTAGCCAAAGGAAAACAGTACTGTGTAGGTTGTGGAGACGCATTGTGCCAAAGGTGGAAACACCAGCCATCTTTTTCACCACCTGAAAACCCTGCACGTGCGCGAATATGAAGAATCTACCAGAACGCAACAAACTCCCGGAGCAGCAGAGCAAGTCCCAAGACATCTTCAAGCCAGACCCGCACTCAGCTGTCACTCAATGCATCATTCGTTAGTGGTACTCCCTATGACAAGATGAGCAAGAAGTGGAATGAGATAACGAGTGCAATTACGTATCACATAGCGAAAGACATGGAACCAATTCAAACTGTGGAGAAAGACGGTTTCAGAAAGTTGATTCGAACTCTAGACCCAGGATACGAGATCCCGAGCCGTAAATACTTCAGCAAAACATGTCTGCCAGAACTCTACACAGAATGTCGGGACAGAGTTGCCAACGAAATCCGTAACGCTGCATTCTTCTCTACCACTGCCGACTTATGGTCAAGCCGGACCACAGAGCCAGACATTAGCCTCACGATTCATTTCATTGACGACAACTGGAAGCTGCAAAGCAAATGCCTTCAGATCTCTTATTTCCCAGACGACCACACCGGAGAAATAATTGCATCTGGGCTGAGGGAGGCACTTTCATCCTGGGGCTTGAAAGAGTCGCGTCAAGTATGTATGACTACCGACAGCGGATCGAACATGATCAAAGCATTGGAGCTGAACAAATGGACAAGACAAGGGTGTTTCGACACAGGCTACACATTGCTATTGGTAAGTTTCAACGTCCAAAACACAGAGCTAGGTAGAAAAATAACTTCACTTA
This sequence comes from Coregonus clupeaformis, assembly GCF_020615455.1. NCBI lineage: Eukaryota > Metazoa > Chordata > Actinopteri > Salmoniformes > Salmonidae > Coregonus > Coregonus clupeaformis. The sequence goes on from NW_025534673.1 coordinate 66,131, forward strand.
AAAACAACAACATAAAATGCAGAATAACTATTGTATTCCTCATCTCCTCTGTTTAAAGTTAGAGCTGACTACACTGCCTGATCCTTCTTATACGTTAAGCCGGATATATACAGCTATGCAAATCTAGAATATTTGTAATTTGTAAATGTGTGCAATATCCAAACATTACATGGATTACATTGCTTTTATTTATAATTGATACATTAGCCTATGGTTTCAATATATGAATCTATCCTCTCTCTTTCAATAATAGCCTACCCAATAAATGATCCCGTTTTCTAAAGCAACATAGCTCTCTTAATCACAACAGTTGTTTGTAAATCTATAGATGGATTACATGTGTAATCATGTCCAGTGTCCATGCTGTAAATTGTTGTAATTACAGCAGATGCTATGTTATTTCTATTGAATAATTGTGATTCATATGTAATTATTTTTCACCTTTTTATTTTGCAGAGAGGAGTGTCCAAAACGAACCTCGAGTTTCCCGGGCCACAGGAGTGTGCAAGAAAGTGGTCAGCACATTTTCCTATAGTTGGAAGAAGCAGAAGGCCCTGACAAGTGCACAGGATAAACTGAGCCTGCCCCTCCACAAGCTCATCACGGAATCCCTGACAAGGTGGGGATCTCGACTGCAGATGATGGAAAGAGTCCTGGAGCAGGAAAAGGCCATCACACAAGTCCTGGCAGCAGACAAAAAAACACGTCACCTTGCACCCTCCTGGCAAGACATTGAGGTCTTTGAATCTATCACGGCAGCACTTAAGCTCCTCCAGGATTTCACAGATGCCCTGACAGGAGAGACATACGTGAGTGTGTCCTATCTGAAGCCGGTCCTCCATTTGTTCAAGACGGAGGTTCTGAAATCAAATGAGGGCGAAGCCAAACTGACCGGAGAGATTAAGATGAGGGTCCTCAATTACCTGAATGACAAATACACCGACCCTGAAACAGATGAGCTGCTCACCATGGCTACCTTTCTGGACCCAAGGTTCAAGACCACCTACATGACCACTGAGAAGCTGGTGGATGTGAAGGTGAGAGCTGCCTCCGAGACAGAAGCCCTCCTGGTAGGGAACACAGCCGTGGGAGACTTCTCTTTTGAAGAGGACCAGAGTGAGAGAGAGAAAGAAGCTGCCACTGCTCCACAATCAGCAACGAAGTCCAAGAAGAGCCTTGGGAGCTTCTTTAAGAAAACCAGTAGTGCACCTGCCTTAAGAACCCAGAGACAGGTCACCGAGCAAGAGCTGGACAGCTACACCCTGATGATGGCAGCAGATAGTGAGGCTGATCCTTTGGAGTGGTGGCGAGTTCAAGCCTCCAACTTCCCACAATTGAGTTGTCTGACAAAGAAATACTTATGCATCCCTGCCACAAGTTCGCCCTCTGAGAGAGCATTTAGCACTGGGGGCAATGTGGCCACATGCCACAGGGCAACTTTGAAGCCAGAAACTGTCAATAGACTGGTGTTCCTGGCACGGAACTTGTGAAGAGGGAGGCAGTGAATTGTTACATGCTGAACTGAGAAACATACAGACTGTCTGGTTAATGCTTGAAGTTAATTTGAAAAGGTTTACAACTTGAATTGATAATGACCAGTGTTATGCTGAAAAAAGACTGCAGTTCTTATATTTGGCAGGACAAAGTTTTCATCCTGACTACTTTAAATATATTTTTATAAAATGTTACTGCATATTTATTTAACTCATATACCTTTGTTTATGTTTGCACAGGTTTACCACAGAAGTAAAACAAATAATAATGTAAAAAATGTGCAATGCCCCCTTTATGTTTCTATAAGGTTAAAAGCAATATTTAGTCATTTATTACTTAAGGGCTCATAAAATGTTAAAACATTTTTCTTTTACAGTATATCGTGATATTATATCGTTATCGTCTGGACAGTGGAAAATATTGTGATATGAATTTTTGTTCATATCGCCCACCCCTAGTGTGTGTGTATATCGCTAGCACAGGTGACCAGGAAGGGTTAGCACAGGTGACCAGGAAGGGTTAGCACAGGTGACCAGGAAGGGTTAGCACAGGTGACCAGGAAGGGTTAGCACAGGTAAGAGGAGAGGGCATACAGTTCTTACTGTATCACAGATACAGCTTATAGAATGCATCTCTCTGCACCTTTTCTATAGGATTATGTGTATTGGAGCTATTTCTATTTTATATGCGCAATAAATGGGAACTTCACCCAAAAAGAGTAACGTTTGGGAAAGCTAATTCTTGTGGACGTGTTATGGACAGCGCTCTCCTGTGCCAGTGGCTGTTCATATGGAATCGCCACTACAATAGCAAAGACTAAAAACAGCTGCATGCATTCATGGATTGCAGTTTATTTATTGTTTAGGCTAATTATTCAAGGCTCCCTTTGTTATTTCGTTTGAAAACTAAAACGCTTGATTGCATTTCAAAGTATGAATGACTCGTCTGTGTGATGACATGAACGACTGATTGATTGATTGATACAGTAGCCTAGATATTGAAATATAGGCCTAAGTAAGTTACGGTATTAAGAATAAACAGGACGTGCTCTTAGGCCTACAGCTCAATGCTGGTTATACAAGGCTACTACTATACGACGCCTCCTAATGATAATGACATTATTTATTATTATAATAATGATCATAATAATAACTTTAATAATACCAATAAGAAGGAGATCAAGAACAAGGAGTGTATAGGAGCGAGAGCTGCGTACATATTGTGTGACAAACAGGTGCTGTTAGATTACAATATCATATTTCTGCCCGTTTGGAACAGTGTAAACAACACTAAATACATTATAAGTAATACCAGAGTCTGGTCTAACAATAAAAATTGTAAAGCCTTTATTACAGCATAGCAAATATTAAAAACAGCCGAATTTGTGAAATTGCTTTATCCGACATGTTGCAGTTGCGCGAGGCTTGGAATCAGTAAGCTATTAAACAAACACTCAAACAGGCAACAAAAGCAGGAACTGTCTTATTTCTATAGATATATTGATGCATTATAAAGCCAGGAACCTTTAACAGTTAGGCTGTTGATTATAGACCTAATTAAGTTGGGGTTTCCTCTCTCATTTTTACATTTTAGTAATTTAGCAGACGCTCTTATCCAGAGCGACTTACAGTTAGTGAGTACATACATAATTTTTTTTATACTGGCCCCCCATGGGAAACGAACCCACAACCCTGGCATTGCAAACGCCATGCTCTACCAATTGAGCTACATCCCTGCCGGTCATTCCCTCCCCTACCCTGGACGACGCTGAGCCAATTGTGCGCCGCCCCATGGGTCTCCCGGTCGCGGCCGGCTACTCACTTTGTTCTGGACAATTAAGGCAAGGGCTGTTTTCTCATCTCCTTACTTCTCTGCTGCCTCCGCCGCATTGTTCTCAACACCAATATGCTGGTTAACTTCGCTATTATGCACATAGCAACATATAGGGAAAGGCTGCCATTCAACAGTGCATTGTAGATTATGTTTCAGAACCGCGGACAGCGACCACTATCCAACGCGTGAGAAAGCGCATTTGTTATAAAATAATATAATTTTTATTAGTGTTGCACTATTATTCTTAGATAATAGAAACATATACAATTTCAGTAGCATGTCTTTGATGGACTGTGCCATCCCCCAATGGATTAGTCTACTGAGACAGGAGCCAATCAGACAGGTGGCGTGTCCACCGTGTAAAAAACAAACAATTTGCTACTGCTTCACTAAAGAAATCACGGCCGACCAACAGTCTAGCGACCAAATAATCGACCAGTCGACTAAATGGGGTCAGCCCTAGTAGAGAGTTCCCCTGAGAGGCCTGATCAGCTCCAGCAGCAGAACCCACAGGGAGTCACTGGGAGCTTTGGTCCATTAGAGCAGAGAAGACCAAACCCACATCATCATCATCATCACCATCATCAACATCGTGTTCTGCTCCTCTGCTTCTCTCTACTGTCCCATCAGATCAGAGAGACACTCAGGGAGGCTGAGGAGACTATAGATCTACTGTGGGGGCCAGAGGGGGAGCACACTGCTGGGCCATGTGGATAACATACACACACACACGTATGCACGCATGCATAAACACACGCACACACACAAGCAGAGTGAAGTGTGAGCTGGCCTGTTGGGCGGCAGTCCAGCTTGTTTTCTGTGTTTGTGAAGCACAGTAATGTCTGTGAACTATCTGATCTGCAGTCTACATACAGTCCTGGTGGAGTATAGACTGGTGGACTGGCGGAGCTCACTCACTACCTTTATGTTACAGTAATATAGTACATATCTGCTACTGTGTGAATGCCTAAATAAAACACTTCACACTTTATTTTTAAGTGGTCCTCTGTAGCTCAGCTGGTAGCGCACGGCGCGTGTAACGCCAAGGTAGTGGGTTCGATCCCCGGGACCACCCATACACAAAAATGTATGCACGCATGACTGTAAGTCGCTTTGGGTAAAAGCGTCTGCTAAATGGCATATTATTATTATAAGTGTGTAAGCTATGCGTTCGTTTTGGTTTAACTCAATCATTATAGAGCAGAACATCTTGTCAACAAGGGTTCTTTTAAATATATAGACTGTGTGTACATCACAATAAATCATTGTGTGAAAAAGAGCATTGACCGTTTGTCTGACTGTCTGTGTGCACATGTACCTGTGGACTTAGACTGGTTGAAGCGATCCTTTGCTACTTGAATGTTGTTTTTGAAGAGTTGATGGGCGCCAATCAGGCCCTGAGTCTGTCTGTCCCAGTAGTCTGCTCCCTCTCTCTTCATCCACTCAGTCTTGGGGACTGCAGTCTGGGTGTTGCTGTCAAAGTACATGAACTGGCCATTGTCTACCAGACCCACCGCAGTGAACTCTGGGAAGTCAATATCACCTGAGGCTGCTGTGTAGAAGTATTTCAGAGAGTGGGAGGCTGTGGAAAAGAGCAGAGAAAAATAGATCAGTCATTACATATACTGTACTTGTCATTTTGTGTATCAGACATGGAGAACAAAAAAATTACTGATGTTCTATCAGGAGCGTTATCTGGAATCATAGTGGGATACGTAGATGGAGACGCTAAACATCAGCAATATTCCCAGGCAGATATTTCTGTGGATTAATGAACCTATGATATATACAAGTGAATACTGAAAACATAGTATCCCTTCCAAATGTGTGTGTTCATGTTTGGAATGAATGTGTCAGAGAAGTACACTGATAATAACTCAAGCCCAAGATCACTATCACTGATAGATAAGATTACACTACTTTTTAGCACCTTTACATTTGACCTTATACTGTATTCATCCCCTGATAGGAACTACAAAGTGATTTATACTATTGGATTTAGAGCAGACTCAGCTAAATGTAATATGCCATCAAAATATACTTTTATGACAGTCTATATGCGGATTATATTTAATTAAGGGGAGAAAACTGCAAAAACACATATTTACATTTTCTTGATTTTTCTAGTCCAGGGGCAAAACCTGTCAATGTTCACGGTACTGTGGGGTGATGCTGACATCATATTCAGAGAGGAAGGTAAACGGTCAATTCTGTTTCTCGAAGGTGCCAGAATGGACTGTTTAGCCTCTTTTCTGAATATGTCAGTAGCACCCCAGTGTTGTCACTGAGCAAGCTATAGGCCAATGTGATTAAGACTTTTAAACAGGTTAACACTCGCAAGGCCGCTAGGCCAGACCGAATACCAGGGCACATTCTCAGAGCATGCGCAGACCAGCTGGCAATTGTCTTCACAATCATTTTCAACCTCTCCTTGTCCCAGTCTGTAATCCCAACATGTTTCAAGCTGACCACCATTGTCCCTGTTCCCAAGAACTCCAAGGTAACCTGCCTAAATGACTATGGTCCTGTAGCACTCACATCTGTAATTATGAAGTGCTTTGAAAGGCTGGTCATCAGTACATCACTGGGGCCAAGCTCCCTGCCATCCAGGACCTCTATATCAGGCGATGTCAGCGGAAGGCCCGAAAAGACTTCAGCCACCGAAGCCTTAGACTGATCTCTCTGCTACAGTCCGGCAAGCGGAACTGGAGCATCGAGTCTCTGACCAACAGGTCGAGAGAGCTTCTATCCCCAAGCCATAAGACTGCTAAATAGTTAATAAAATGCTTACCCGGACTATCTGCATTGACCCTATTTTGCACTGACTATATGCACACTCACAAGACTCTACCCACCCACTCACTTACACTCTCACACAAACCCACACACACATACACTACATACACCCACACAAAACACACACACAGACACATACTGATGCCACACACACATACCAGACCAGGGATCACTATGGTTTTAACCATGCTTTGTGGAAAGCTAAAACAAATCCGGAGGAACTATTTGAATACAGACCCCCAAAAATGACTACTTTTGAAAAGTATTTGAATACAGATCTCAGAAAGCAACTATACAGATTGAATACAGATCCTTATTTTCTGAAACTATTGGATTGGCTGCCTTCAACTAATAGGACTCCCTAAAAACACGCCACTTTGATACAAGTGACTTTTCGTAACAGGTTAGGAGAGCATTTTCCCTAACCCTTTTCCTAACCTTTACCTAATTCTCCTAACCTGCTACATTAATTATCCTAACCTGCTGTTTAAGTTCTCAAAGTGGCAGGTTTTTAGGGAATCTCTTCAACTAATGACTGTATCTGAAACTGCATGTTAAAGATAGAAATATAATGAATAGACCACACACAATCTCCTATACTATTCCACTCTATCTGACAGTCATAATTGATCTACATTTCTATCTGAACATTTTGTAAATGTCCATCCTCTTGAATGTCCATTGCCCCAGATGTACATAATCAAGTCAAACCAATTAACCCATTATATTTTGTACAGATAAGTATAAATAAGTTGTAACACTCAACTACTGTATGACTCTTTCAACATGCCACTGAAAATGTTGAAAGCTGCAATTAATTTAATGATACCTGAAAATACTGCCGAGTAATTCAAAGCCATGTGCAAACATTGCAAACAGCAAGTTGGATACTTAGCAAAAACAACTTCAAACATCTATGTCCATCTGAGGGCAAGTGTTCTTGGTTCAAACACACACTATACCATCTTTAAAGTGATAGTTACTCAAAACACATACTAACATGATTTTTCACCTACCTTGGCTGTAGCTGATTCAAGAAAGCTGTTTTTGGATATTTAGTTTCCTTTCGACACTTAGCCTAATAGCAATATTTTGTTACTGTTAGCATTCTCAGTAACGCTGAACATTCTTATGTCTGTGCAATAACACTAAATTACATTTGGAGCAACATTTTATTAGCATGTTGTTAAATAATACTTTGGTAATTGCATTTTAATTGCATAGCAATGAGCTGAGAGTGTTTGTAAGTTCTGTACACAAGAGGAATAGTGACTGTTCCTTATTCCACTTATGTAATAACTCCATTATTATGCAATTATAAAGCAATTTCCAAAGTCCTATCTAACAACAATGTTGCTATTAATCAAAGTTACTACACATGTATAAGAACTTGATGTCAACTGTTACTGTATAACCTTATGTCTCACTCATTATGAAAATATATTAGTTAGTCATTTTGAAGCTGTAAAAGTGGCCTACTCTAATGTTGAGGTGATTCCATGTCCCTCATGTATTTAATTATAGGCTATAGGCTATATTAAAATCCATATACAAGAGCCCTCGAAACCATGTGCTTATGATGATATATTTTGACTAATTCAACTAACTGTTGTAGTTTTTTGGTTCTTCATCAAATATTTGTCAGCCATCAAATAAATATATGTTTTGGTTTTCAAAGAACTTGCATATATTCAAAAGGTTTTCTGAGAGGTATTCAAAATACTATCAAATATGATTTGTTTTTTTGAGACCCATATTTGAATATCAAAGAAAATAGTTGCCTTTTAGTTTAAACTAAATAAACTATATTTGACTACCTTGAGTATTTGAAAAGTTTTCAAATAAACTACAATATAAAACTAAAACACAAACTTTCATGCTCATCATATATGCCGCTGCTACTCTTTTCTTTTTTCTTACTCTACTATCTATCCTGATGCCTGGTCACTTTACCCTGCCTTCATCTACATATCTTCCTCAAGTACCTCGTACCTCTCTGTACATTGATATGGTACTGGTACTCTCTGTATATAGACTTATTCTTGTGTATTTTATTCCTCTTGTGTTATTATTTAATATGTTCTTACCTAACTTGTCTTATTTTAATTTTAATCTAACTCTGCATCGTTGGGAAAGGGCTCGTAAGTAAGCATTTCACGGTAAAGTCTACACCTGTTGTATTCTGCGCATGTGACAAATACAATTTGTATTGATAGGCAAAGGGATGGTTACTTCTATAACAGAGTAGAGTAACTTTGTTTTTGGTATTATACTGCCACCTTGAGGATGATACTGCAAAATAACATGCCAAACTTTTTTTCCTTACAGGCCAAATTGATGTATATTCATAATATCCTGCATCTTCACCTTCATCACAAAAAGATTGGAACTTAAACGGAACATACTGTAACTTAAAAAGATTGGAATTATAGTACACGTTCCCAAGCCATGATGTACCCCTCATATGCTTATTACGACTTAATATAAAACGTGATTTCATTCAAGTGAACACTTTCTCTATTACCAACCCACTTATCATCTGATCAGTTAGGTGTGGAACTGTTACATCGAGGTATTACTAGACAGGACAGGGAGAGTCTTGTAACTTAATGGACAGCACATCTTCAGGCGTGCAACGTTACTTTCCAGTGCATTATAGTATGACTACAAAAACATATAGCTATGCACAACTAAATTCAACACTATTCAACAAAAATGCACATAGTGAAACAAAAAGTATTTTGGTGGCAGACCCAACAGCGATTTTGAATATTCCAAAACTCCTAAAGAAATATACATGTATATATATATAATTTATAATGACCATATTGCATAAATCCATTAATAATCCTTTTTTCTCGGAATAAAGAACATAGACCTAGGCTGTAGTATGTCTCTACATCCAGTACGAATGAAGTTAGAGGTAGTTTTGCGAGCCAATGCTAACTAGCGTTAGCGCAATGACTATCTGTTGCCATAGACTTCCAGTCATTGGGCTAACGCGCTAGTTAGCAACTTCCTTCAAACTGCATGCAGACATAAAAATGATATCTACGAGTTCATCTGGCTCTGAGGAAGTAGATAAAGGACTTCATTGCCAAAATCCCGTATAATGAATTTAAGCATAACGCTAGGCCTTAAATACATTACCTACATAAACGGAAAAATATATATTTTTGTAAAATCTAAAATAAATGTATACTGACCAGCAGATGCTGTATGAAGAATTCCCAGCGCCAGCAAGATACAACCCTTCATGTTGACGTTAATCAATTCCGAAGTATATTTTGTCTCCAATAACTGTATCTTTATATGAAGGTTCTCTCTGACACCGCCACTCACTTCAGCGGTAAGACACAATTGTGGTGACGATTATTTCGCACCAATTTATAACGCGCTTGTATATCGTTTTTTGAGCCAATGATAATTTAGCCAGCTCAAGCATCATTAGAATCCGGTTGGAACTAAGCAGCAAAGGTTCACTTACGAAACTGAAAGTAAGGTGTGTGTTGTCAGTCAACCATTAGGACCAAAATAGTGCTCTCATTGGGCTTGGGACTGGGGGTCTAGATATTTTCACTACTAACTTTGATGGTTTATTGCAGCTCAAGATAATGTATGCCTCCAGAGAGTTTGTTCAGGTTCAAATATAGTGAGAAACTAAAGGTCTATGAATGAAAAACGTCCACATTTTTTCTTTCTTCTTTTTCATTGACTATATATTAAACATTCATTTCTCATAGCAGATCTTTTTGATTACACAGTATACTTTAATTAATAATTTGACTTAAATTATGCAATCATCGATATTCCAGTGCATATAGGACATCAAAGATTTATGTCAACTTTTAACATGACCTCACATGCCCCTTGAAATGGAGTCTCTAGAGAGTGATGCAGATCAGTTCTCATGGTCAGTTAGTCATCAGCACTAGAGCTTGAGGCTCTTCTTCATCTCTGTTCTGTTAGTGCTGTATCTCTCTGTTACACTGAGATCATGTATTTAAAAATAAAATAAAAAAATAATTTCACCTTTATTTAACCAGGTAAGCCAGTTGAGAACAAGTTCTCATTTACAACTGCGACCTGGCCAAGATAAAGCAAAGCAGTGCGATAAAAACAACAACACAGAGTTACATATGGGGTAAAAAAACATAAAGTCAAAAAAATACAACAGAAAATATATATACAGTGTGTGCAAATGTAGCAAGTTATGGAGGTAAGGCAATAAATAGGCTATAGTGCAAAATAATTACAATTAGTATTAACACTGGAATGCTAGATGTGCGAGAGATTATGTGCAAATAGAGATACTGGGGTGCAAAAGAGCAAAATAAATAACAATATAGGGATGAGGTAGTTGGGTGGGCTAATTTCAGATGGGCTGTGTACAGGTGCAGTGATCGGTAAGGTGCTCTGACAACTGATGCTTAAAGTTAGTGAGGGAGATCTAAACAGAGCAGCGTCCCAAACAGCATCACCCTAACACTGGTATGAGTTTGTAGGTTTCAGTATCAATGTGTCATGAAAACATGGCATTTATTTGTTGCAAGGGCAAATGAAGACAGACAGACAGACAGACAGACAGACAGACAGACAGACACCCATGAGATTGAGAAGCAATACGAAGTCCTGAATGTCAGACAAGCTAACTAACTGAAAACTGTATTCTGAAAGACAAAATATTGGATGACAGTTAAAATTATGCCAAGATGCACATGGTGTTAATGCAGAAACATACAGTAAGAGCCCACCTAATTGACTCAGTGAGAAGTCCTAGCCCTTTGTTAAAATGACCCTATATTATTTATGACCAGACTTATAAATGGGAAGACAGCTTGATCTTTGACAGGTTCTTGTAGATGTAATTCCCCACCTCTGAAATTTGACAGGTCCTTTGTAGTGTCTAAAAGACACACCTTTGCTGGTCCATGCTGTGATGATAAGGAATCCGCCGACACTGTACTCTGTTTATAAAGGTTTATTATAACAAAGGGTATTCAGCATCGGAATTTTACAGATACCTGCAGATATCTGGGGACAGCAACAGCCAAATTCTGTAATTCGCTATTTCCCTCTTCTATTGTTCAAGACATGGTTTTATCTCATTTATGACGTAATATGGTGTGATTCTAAAAACCAATCCCTGGCCTTTTCTACCTCTCTCCCCATATCATCTTTCCATGAACTTTAGTAATGATTTCCAGATGTTTTCAGCAGAGTAGAATACAGTTCATCTGTTACACCATTTTGCCACATCAGCAAAATCTTAGAGCCAAGTTTCCTCTAACACACTTTCTGCAACGGTCAGCATATCCTAGACTCTAAGACACTACACCTTCTTTGGCAAACAGTATGTCAGATGTATTGGGATAAAGGAAAAAGGAAGATCTCAGTGTCTCTGTGACAATTTACAAAAATGGACAATAAATCATTTTAAGACAAGCCAGTCTAGATACTACAAGCATATTGTGGTAGGCCTACATACAGGGAGGTCTTGCAACAATCTGCTGATGTAGGTTTAGTTCTAACAATGGTCTTGATTCAAATCAATAACATGCTTTGATGTGAAAGAGGAGAAACAATGTAGTCTTCCTATTGTATTCTCAGAGGGCTTGTGGTTTGGGAGGATGACTCAATAGAGCTATCTCAGTGTAACGATCCCGGCTGTCTGAGTCGGGTCCTGTCTGGTGACTAGTGTTCCTGTTCGTAATCTCCAGTTTCCCGAGGGTTCGGGAACGCTCCGGGGAGCGCTCTTGTTTTCCGCACCTGCATCCCATCAGCAATCTGCACACCTGGTCCTGATCATCACCCTTCTTAGGCTCTGGCCGAACATCCAGTTCCTGCCGGATCGTTAGCTATGAACAGTATGTTTGTCAGCGTATCAGCCTCTGAGCCATTAGTGTTAGTTTTGTTGTTTTGCACTTTGTGACTTGCTGTGTACTGACCTCCGTTTTTGTTCTGTCTGCAGTCTCTCACCCGGAACCTTCACCCAACCTCTGCCTGATGGTCGGCGGCTGCCGAGCCAGTACGGACCAACCACTGCACCCTCAACAACCCATCCACGCCACCCGCTCTGTTCCCTGGATTATTCAGCCTCACTCGGAATCTATTAAATAAACACTCACCTTTCTCTCAACGTACCTTGTCCTGGTCTGCTTCTGGGTTCTGGCATAGTAAACCGTGACAGAACGATCCGCCAGTAATGAACCCAGCGGACCTGGACTCTGTTCGCCATGCTATTACCCAGCAGGAGAAGATGTTGGGCCATCATAGCACGGTACTACAGGAGATCGCGTTGTCAGTTCGGAACCTTTCTACCGGTCTGACGGAGGTCCAGAACCAACGTAAGTGTCCGGTGGAGGATCCACTACCGGTTTCACCCATCTCGCCTGCCGCTTCTGAAGCTGTGTCCATCCGTGAGCCCAAGGTTCCGACGCGGATAAATATGAGGGGGAGCTGGGAAGATGCCGTTCCTTCCTTATGCAGTGTGGATTAGTGTTCGATCTACAGCCCTACTCTTATGCCACAGACAAGGCTAGGATAGCCTTTGTGATTGAGTTGCTGCGTGGTCGAGCGCTGGAGTGGCGTCAGCCGTTTGGGAACGACAGGATCCCTGCATGGCTTCATACCAGGGGGTTCACGGCCGAGATGAGGAAGCTCTTCGACCATTCCGTCCGAGGGAGGGACGCAGCTAGGCGCCTGTTTTCGCTTCGCCAAGGAACTCGTAGCGTGGCCGACTTCGTGATCGAGTTCAAGGCGTTGGCTGTGGAGAGTGGGTGGAACGAGGAGTCTCTGCAAGCGGCCTTTTACCAGGGTCTGTCGGAGCAGCTCAAGGATGAGTTGATCTCCTATCCGAGCCTAGTGACCTGGACAGCTTGGTAGCCTTGTCTATTCGGGTGGATAATCGAGTTCGAGAGCGAAGGAGGGAGAAGCAATGGGGTCCGTCCAATCGATCAGCTTCTCAGTTCCCAGTCGGGTCGGGTGGTGGACCAGAACACGTCGATCATTCTCCACCACAATGGATTAGTGGAGAGGTTCTCTCTCCGATTCTGAACCCATGCAAGTGGGGCGGCACGGGTTAACCAAGGAGGAGCGTCAACATAGACGTAAGACCAACTGCTGCCTCTACTGTGGTAGCTCGGGACATTACATCTCCACTTGTTCCCGGCGGTCGCTCAAACTGCCCGGCTCGCTAAAGTTGGGAGGACTTTTAGCGAGCCAGTTTCCAACCTCTCAGTACCTCTGTCAGACCCCGTTTCCCGGCTACCCTTGTGAACAGGAATCAGAGCTTAGCGCTTAACGCTTTTATCGATTCAGGTGCCGATGGAAGCTTTCTTGATGCCGAGTTGGTGGAACAGCTGGGGCTTTCCAAGGAGCAATTGCCGGAAGCCATTGAAGCGACCACTCTGAACGGCAGTAGTCTGGCACGTATCACGATGAGGACTGAACCGGTTAAGATGCGGTTGTCGGGGAATCATTCTGAGATGATTTCATTCTTCATTCTGCCGTCTTCCCATGTTCCTCTGGTCCTTGGATACCCCTGGCTGAAGGGAACACAATCCCACGTTCGATTGGGTGACGGGGCAAGGTAACGAGTTGGAGCCTTGATTGTCATGCTAACTGTCTCAAGACTGCCTGCCCCCATTCGGTTCCCAGTCAGGTGATTGAGGCTAAACCCCCAGATTTGTCCCTGGTTCCCGAGACATATCACGATTTGGGGAAGTTTTCAGTAAGCAGAAGGCTCTGTCACTCCCTCCCCACCGACCATGATGATTGTGCCATCAACCTGGTCCCTGGAGCTGTCTACCCCAAGGGAAGGTTATACAGTATCTCCCCGACCTGAACGTGAGGCGTTGGAGACCTACATCAAGGAGTCCTTAGCTGCTGGTCTCGTTCGTCCCTCGTCATCACCCCTGGGGGCAGGATTCTTCTTTGTGGGTAAGAAGGATGGCTCTCTTCGACCGTGTATTGATTATCGGGGGTTGAATGACATCACGGTCAAGAACAAGTATCCCCTGCCCTTGATGAGTTCTGCCTTCGACTCCTTACAGGGTGCTACGGTGTTCACCAAGCTAGACCTACGCAATGCGTATCACCTGGTCCGGATCAGAGAGGGGGACGAGTGGTTGACGGGTTTCAATACACCCGATGGGTCACTTGAGTATCAGGTGATGCCGTTTGGACTGACCAATGCTCCAGCGGTATTCCAGAGTATGGTGAACGACGTCCTGAGAGATATGATCGGTCTCTTTGTGTTTGTTTACCTGGATGACATTCTGATCTTCTCGACGGAACCTTCCCGACCACGTCCAGCATGTCCGGCAGGTTCTGCAGCGATTGTTGGAGAATCGCCTGTTCGTGAAGGCCGAGAAGTGCGAGTTTCACGCCCACACGACATCCTTTCTCGGGTACATCATCTCCAGGGGAGAGATTAGGATGGACCAGGAGAAGGTTAGAGCGGTTCTGGAATGGGCCCAGCCCGGTACGAGATTGCAACTCCAGAGATTTTTGGGGTTTGCGAATTTCTACCGCAGATTCATCCCGGGGATTACAGCCGTGTGGCCGCTCCGTTAACTGCCTTGACTTCCAGTATCAGGACCTTCAAGTGGAATCCGGAGGCGGATCGAGCGTTTCTGGATTTGAAGAGGCGATTCACCAACGCACCGATTCTCTCTCAACCGGACACGGCCCGTCAGTTCGTCGTTGAAGTGGACGCGTCTGATGTGGGAGTTGGCGCCATCCTGTCGCAGCGATGCTCCACGGACAGTAAACTCCATCCCTGCGCCTACTACTCTCGTCGCCTTTCGCCTGCGGAGAGGAATTACGATGTGGGTAACCGGGAGCTTCTCGCGGTGAAACTTGCCCTGGAGGAGTGGCGCCACTGGTTGGAGGGCGGAGCAACCGTTTATTGTCTGGACTGACCACAAGAATCTTGCTTACGTGCAATCGGCTAAACGTCTCAACTCCCCGGCCAGGCCAGGTGGGCGTTGTTTTTCGGACGATTCAAGTTTGCCCTGACGCTTCGACCGGGATCTAAGAACGGCAAGGCGGACGCCTTGTCCCGGATGTTCTCCAAGACGGAGGAGAGTGGGTCCAAGACCGAGACAATCCTCCCCCGGAACTGCGTCGTGGAGCAGTTATGTGGAAGATTGAGGAGGAGGTGCTGGCGGCCCTTCGGACTCAGCCCGGTCCCGGTAACGGTCCACCCGGTCGGTTGTTTGTGCCTGAGTCGGTTCGGTCCTGCTGTCCTCAAATGGTCCCACGCCAGCAAGATGGCTTGTCACCCTGGCGTGGCTCGGACAATGGCGTTTCTTCGCAGACGTTTTTGGTGGCCTGCCATGGCCGAGGATACTCGGGGTTTGTTGCTGCCTGTCCAGTGTGTGCGCAGAATAAGAGTACCAATCGGCCCAGCTCTGGACTACTTCACCCCCTTCCTATTCCCCGGCGACCATGGTCGCATCTGGCCCTGGACTTCGTCACTGGGTTGCCCGCTTCTGAGGGGAACACGGTCGTTCTGACTATCGTGGACAGATTCAGCAAGTTCGCCCACTTTGTGCCAATTGCCAAGCTTCCCTCTGCCTCGGAGACGTCCGAGATCCTGGTTAGGGGGAGGTTTTCAGGGTCCACGGTTTGCCCAGTGATATCGTTTTCCGACCGTGGGCCCTCAGTTTACCTCTGCTGTCTGGAAGTCCTTCTGTTTGGCCATTGGAGCTACAGTCAGTCTCACATCTGGTTTTCACCCCAATCCAATGGTCAGGCGGAGAGAGCCAACCAGAAGATGGAATCCACGCTACGCTGTCTGGTCTCTTCCAACCCCACCTCCTGGGTCTCTCAGTTGCCTTGGGTTGAGTATGCCCACAATACTCTTCCTACATCTGCCACTGGGATGTCTCCCTTCCAGTGCCTGTATGGCTACCAACCTCCCCTGTTTCCTTCTCAGGAGAAGGAGCTCTCAGTGCCTTCGGTTCAGGCCCATATTCGTTGCCACCGGACCTGGCATCGGGCCAGAAAGGCACTCCTTGGAGTTTCGGACCGGTATCAGCTCCAGGCGAATCGTCGCGGATCCCCGCTCCCACCTATACCATCGGAGATAGGGTTTGGTTGGCTACACGGGATCTTCCGTTACGGACTGAGTCTAGGAAGTTGTTACCGAGTTCATTGGTCCGTTTGTGGTGGAGAAGGTGATCAATCCAGTGGCAGTTCGACTCAAACTACCGAGGACGCTCAGAGTCCATCCCACCTTTCATGTCTCCTGCCTCAAGCCTGTCTTCCTCAGTCCTCTGTTGCCTCCTCCGCCTCCTCCTCCTCCTCCTCGGATGATCGGAGGTGGTCCTGCCTACACGGTGCGGCGCATCATGGATTCCAGACGGCGGGGTCGGGGTTTCCAGTATCTCGTGGACTGGGAGGGGGTATGGCCCTGAGGAGAGGAGTTGATTCCGCGGCGACAGGTCCTAGATGCGGACCTCATCAGTGACTTCTACCGCCTCCATCCTGGCGCTCCGGGGAGTCCGCCCGGTGGCGTTCGTCGGAGGGGGGTACTGTAACGATCCCGGCTGTCTGAGTCGGGTCCTGTCTGGTGACTAGTGTTCCTGTTCGTAATCTCCAGTTTCCCGAGGGTTCGGGAACGCTCCGGGGAGCGCTCTTGTTTTCCGCACCATCCCATCAGCAATCTGCACACCTGGTCCTGATCATCACCCTTCTTAGGCTCTGGCCGAACATCCA
This sequence comes from Coregonus clupeaformis, assembly GCF_020615455.1. Classification (NCBI taxonomy): domain Eukaryota; kingdom Metazoa; phylum Chordata; class Actinopteri; order Salmoniformes; family Salmonidae; genus Coregonus; species Coregonus clupeaformis. The sequence goes on from NW_025534673.1 coordinate 82,979, forward strand.
GTTCCTGCCGGATCGTTAGCTATGAACAGTATGTTTGTCAGCGTATCAGCCTCTGAGCCATTAGTGTTAGTTTTGTTGTTTTGCACTTTGTGACTTGCTGTGTACTGACCTCCGTTTTTGTTCTGTCTGCAGTCTCTCACCCGGAACCTTCACCCAACCTCTGCCTGATGGTCGGCGGCTGCCGAGCCAGTACCGGACCAACCACTGCACCCTCAACAACCCATCCACGCCACCCGCTCTGTTCCCTGGATTATTCAGCCTCACTCGGAATCTATTAAATAAACACTCACCTTTCTCTCAACGTACCTTGTCCTGGTCTGCTTCTGGGTTCTGGCATAGTAAACCGTGACACTCAGGCTAAGGTCTATGGAACTTTATTTGGCATACTGGATGTGACCCATTGAAGGAGGTGCATTGTGTTGGCTCTAGCTCCATTTGATATGAAATGATTTTATATCATCACATTGAAAAACACAGCAATAAAATAATACAGCACAGAAATGCAATGGAAAGAAACGTGCACAAACACACACACACACACACACACACACACAAACACACATACAGTGGTAAGTGGAGTCAAACAGCGTTGAGGTAAGTCCCACACCCTTTCCCGTAAGCGTGTCAGCATGCAGCCATCTTGTGTCTGTCTATCCTCAATCCTGAGATGGCCGACACACTGATGCATTATATAGTTCTAGTATACTTGGATGGTTTAAATACAGTGGGGAAAAAAAGTATTTAGTCAGCCACCAATTGTGCAAGTTCTCCCACTTAAAAAGATGAGAGGCCTGTAATTTTCATCATAGGTACACGTCAACTATGACAGACAAAATGATATTTTTTTTCTCCAGAAAATCACATTGTAGGATTTTTAATGAATTTATTTGCAAATTATGGTGGAAATTAAGTATTTGGTCAATAACAAAAGTTTCTCAATACTTTGTTATATACCCTTTGTTGGCAATGACACAGGTCAAACGTTTTCTGTAAGTCTTCACAAGGTTTTCACACACTGTTGCTGGTATTTTGGCCCATTCCTCCATGCAGATCTCCTCTAGAGCAGTGATGTTTTGGGGCTGTCGCTGGGCAACACAGACTTTCAACTCCCTCCAAAGATTTTCTATGGGGTTGAGATCTGGAGACTGGCTAGGCCACTCCAGGACCTTGGAAATGCTTCTTACGAAGCCACTCCTTCGTTGCCCGGGCGGTGTGTTTGGGATCATTGTCATGCTGAAAGACCCAGCCACGTTTCATCTTCAATGCCCTTGCTGATGGAAGGAGGTTTTCACTCAAAATCTCACGATACATGGCCCCATTCATTCTTTCCTTTACACGGATCAGTCGTCCTGGTCCCTTTGCAGAAAAAACAGCCCCAAAGCATGATGTTTCCACCCCCATGCTTCACAGTAGGTATGGTGTTCTTTGGATGCAACTCAGCATTCTTTGTCCTCCAAACACGACTGAGTTGAGTTTTTACCAAAAAGTTCTATTTTGGTTTCATCTGACCATATGACATTCTCCCAATCCTCTTCTGGATCATCCAAATGCACTCTAGCAAACTTCAGATGGGCCTGGACATGTACTGGCTTAAGCAGGGGGACACGTCTGGCACTGCAGGATTTGAGTCCCTGGCGGTGTAGTGTGTTACTGATGGTAGGCTTTGTTACTTTGGTCCCAGCTCTCTGCAGGTCATTCACTAGGTCCCCCGTGTGGTTCTGGGATTTTTGCTCACCGTTCTTGTGATCATTTTGACCCCACAGGGTGAGATCTTGCGTGGAGCCCCAGATCGAGGGAGATTATCAGTGGTCTTGTATGTCTTCCATTTCCTAATAATTGCTCCCACAGTTGATTTCTTCAAACCAAGCTGCTTACCTATTGCAGATTCAGTCTTCCCAGCCTGGTGCAGGGCTACAATTTTGTTTCTGGTGTCCTTTGACAGCTCTTTGGTCTTGGCCATAGTGGAGTTTGGAGTGTGACTGTTTGAGGTTGTGGACAGGTGTCTTTTATACTGATAACAAGTTCAAACAGGTGCCATTAATACAGGTAACGAGTGGAGGACAGAGGAGCCTCTTAAAGAAGAAGTTACAGGTCTGTGAGAGCCAGAAATCTTGCTTGTTTTTAGGTGACCAAATACTTATTTTCCACCATAATTTGCAAATAAATTCATTAAAAATCCTACAATGTGATTTTCTGGATTTTTTTCCCTCAATTTGTCTGTCATAGTTGACGTGTACCTATGATGAAAATTACAGGCCTCTCTCATCTTTTTAAGTGGGAGAACTTGCACAATTGGTGGCTGACTAAATACTTTTTTTCCCCACTGTATAACCAAACTGCTGAGTGGGAGGCTTTACGTTGAAACATTCTTTGCTTGTTAGCTTACATTACTTTCCTTTAAAAAGTGTTTTTGTCTCATAAAGACTAGGCTACTGAAATAACTAAAACAGTGCCAGTGGATACTAGTTGAAAACACTGTGATCATTGCTATAGTAACTACAGGTCCAACTAAGGCATCTTTGGTCATATTTTATCATTTTCTCTCCCCAATGAAAATGTGTTCTGGAATTGTTTAACACTCCCACAGTGTGTTCTGGTATGTGCGTGGAGGGGATAACCAAATCAAGTTCAGTTAGTTAATACATTTGTGAATGGAAAGTCCCTGATAAAGAACAATAAAATGGACAAACCATCAGTTACATAGGCTACAGTGAAGGATGAACAATGCCACAGTGCCATCTATAGGTAGACTGTAACTCTCCTCACCACTGTTTCAAAGAAATCACCTGATAAATCACTAGACTTTTGGGTGTCTTTGTCGCTCTGGAGTAAAGATTCCCCTAGGAACAGATCTAGGATCAGCTTCCCCTCCCCCAATCCTAACCTTAATCATTAGTGGGGGAAATCAAAACTGACCCAAGATCAGCGTCTTAGGGCAACTTCACCCTACTCAGTCTCGGTCATGCTCAATGTAGAAGTTGCCTCTCATCACAAAATCTTGGATCAGATTACTCTACCTCCAATCCTAACATAAAAAATGGGTGGTGAAAGAAATATCTGACCCTGTATCAGTGGTTGGAGGAAGCGTCTACAACTCCCTCTGGCATAGTCACTTGTTATTGTCAACAGAGAACTGGCATTTGGCACATACACCAGGAAGTAAGATGGGCAGAGCAGAGGCCATAGCTTGTTTATCAGATGAAAGTATCAGGTCATGAAATCCTTCTTGTTACATTGTTTCTCTGCATTCTGCAAACAGTCAGTAAATTCTGTGACATTCCGACTTGGGAAGAATGAAATATAATATATTTCCTTTTGAAAAGGTAGCTGATTTTATCTGTTGAATGGATATATAAAACATATTAATCTATATTTGAATGGCATTAGAGCCTTTAGGGTTAGAATCTTTGCTATGGTGTTATGATTGTTATTTCACATATAAAAAAGAAAGGGACTGCTGGGTATGACGCTATAGATGACATGAAAACACACCAGTGGAGGAATTATGATCCAATAGGAGATGAAAGAAGTACAATGTCATCAGGCACCAGGTAGAACTGAGAAACATAAGTTGAAATAGAAAGTGCAAGTAAATGTCATTGATTATTGAGATGTTTTAATGGTGATACTAATGAATAAATAACATTCTATCTTGTTTATAGTTATATATAATAAATATCTGTATGTTATATAGAGGCCTCACTAATGTGTACATAGACTAGTGAACTGGTGTAGGCTTTCTCCAGTAGGCAACTGGTCATTCAAATCCTGTCTATGACATACTGTAGGTCTAGCTGGTCTGCCATGTTTTTTCCCATGACTGAACTATAATGAGGGTTGTAGTTGTGTGTTTTCTTTTTCATACACATCTGATTAGTGATGCCAGTAACTGTGCCTTAACAGCCCTGCTGGTGACTGGCCTGAGGAGTCAAAGGTCATGCAACTAGATGAGAGAGGACTACAGTATAGTCTATGTACCAGATAACGTCTGTCCATTCCCAGTAGCAAACACTAGTGAATTTAGTCTCTTCAGCACTATATCAATTTATTTTAAAAAATCAACCTTATATACACATTTATGATTGCAATCCTCCACCCAAGAATTCTCTATATAGAAATGTAATCACACAAAAGATATACAATAAATAACCTCCTTCAAGATAATCTGAGTGCCAGTCGGTTTCTGCTCTCTTTCCAACTCCTTGGCATGATAGCAGAAAGTGAAAGTGAAAGGGAAAGGGGGATACCTAGTCAGTTGCACAACTGAATGCTTTAAACCGAAATGTGTCTTCTGCATTTAACCCAACTCCTCTGAATCAGAGAGATAAACATACTGGCACTCAGGCTACCTCCAATGTGTCTGTTTTAAAACTGTAAAGATCTGAGAAAATAATTTGTACAGCAATGTTAAGAATAAAACGGCTATTTATTTATATTTTTATTTTACCTTTATTTAACTAGGCAAGTCAGTTAAGAACAAATTCTTATTTACAATGACGGCCTACACCGGCCAAACCCGGACGACGCTGGGCCAATTGTGCACCGCCCTATGGGACTCCCAATCACGGCCGGTTGTGATACAGCCTGGAATCGAACCAGGGGGTCTGTAGTGACAATACTATATGATGTAGCAGAGCATTACTGGACACCATGGAGTATGTATCACAAAAACCAGGGATATATTTTTTGAGCTAAATGTGTGGCATCATTAAGCAATAAGGCCCGAGGAGGTGTGGTAGATGGCCACACCTATGGTTTGTGATATATGGCCAATATACCATGGCAAAGGCTGTTCTTAGGCACTGTGCGTTACGTCGCGCTTAAGAACTGACCTTAGCCGTGGTATATTGGCCATACATCACAAACCCCCGAGATGCCTTATTGCTATTATAAACTGGTTACCAACTTAATTATAGCAGTAAAAATAAATGTTTTGTCATACCCATGGTATATGGTCTGATATACCATGGCTGTCAGCCAATCAGCATTCAGGGCTCGAAACACCCAGTTTATAATTATAGTTTTATCACTAGTTTTACATTGATGTAATCACTTTCCAGGTTTCCATTTTTTGATTGGTGTACGTGTGTAGCAGAAACATAATCCTAAAGCTCAGAAGTTATTAGTATTGTCTTTACTAAGACAATAGTGGTACTCCTTTGTCACGCTCGTCGGGAACAGAGGACCAAGGCGCAGCGTTGCAGGCAAACATACTCTTTATTTAGCGATATTACGACAACATAAACAAAACGACAACGTGACAGTTCACGGTCTAACACAAACCAACTAGAAACAAGATCCCACAACAACTGTGGGAAAACAGCCTGTATAAATATGGTTCCCAATCAGAGACAACCAGCACCAGCTGACACTCGTTGACTCTGATTGGGAACCAATCTGGCCAACATAGAAATGCAACTACTAGATAAACAAATGAAACGCACACCCTGGCTCAACATACAAGTGTCCCCAGGGCCAGGGCGTGACAGTACCCCCCCCTAAAGGCGCGGACTCCGACCGCGTCAACTAAATACCACAGGGGAGGGACCAGGTGGGCACTCCGCCTTGGCGGCGGATCCGGCTCCGGGCCTGATCCCCACTCCCTCTCCAACCCCCCAAAGTACCCCTGGTCCGGTCTGGCCCCGCTGACCGGAGCTGGACTGCACACTGGTGTAGCGGATTGCTCTAGCTCCGGCGTGAAGCAGCTGACCGGTGCCGGACCAGGCACCGGTGGAACAGGCACGGGCCGTGCCGGACTGACGACGCGTACCATAGGCTTGGTGCGGGGAGCAGGAGCGGGCCGGACCGGACTGGCGACGCACACCACTGGCTTGGTGTGGGGAACAGGCACGGGCCGTGCCGGACTGACGCACGCACACCACTGGTTTGGTGTGGGGAGCAGGAGCGGACCGGACCGGGCTGGCGACGCACACCACTGGCTTGGTGTGGGGAACAGGGCACGGGCCGTGCCCGGACTGACGACGCACACCACTGGCTTGGTGTGGGGAGCAGGAGCGGGCCGGACCAGGCTGGCGACGCACACCACTGGCTTGGTGTGGGGGAACAGGCACGGGCGCTGCGGACTGACGACGCACACCACTGGCTTGGTGTGGGGAGCAGGAGCGGGCCGGACCAGGCTGGCGACGCGCACCATAGGCTCGGTGCGGAAGCAGGAACAGGCCGGGCCGGGCTGGCGACGCGCACCATAGGCTCGGCACGGGAGCAGGAACAGGCCGGGCCGGGCTGGCGACGCGCACCATAGGCTCGGTGCGGGGAGCAGGAACAGGCCGGGCCGGGCTGGCGACGCGCACCACAGGCTCGATGCAGGAACAGGAACAGGCCGGACCGTACTGGGGACACACACCACTGGCCCTATGCAGGGATCAGGAACGGGCCGGACCGGACTGGTAACACACCCCAGTACCTCTCGCCGTGCCTCCACACTTTCCCTCTCCTCTGTGACCAGTGGCCCCCTTAACCTGGCGGCCTCCTCTGCACACCCGCTGGACCGCTCCATCGCGGCCTCCTGCTGCCCCGTCGTCCACGGCGTGAGCCCCCCCCCTAAAACATTTCTGGGGGTCTCTCCTCCCCGTGGGCCAGGCCTCTATAGTTCTCGCCCAACTCTCGCTCTTCTGCTTCCAACTCCAGCCATTCTGCTCTTCATTTGGCTTGACCCAGTCGAGACTCTTTGTAACACCCTGGCTCTGGGACTCTATATGTTGAGCCAGGGTGTGTTCTTTCTATGTGGTGTATTTCTATGTTGGGAGTTCTAGTTTGTTTATTTCTATGTTGGCCTGAGTGACTCCCAATCAGAGGCAACGAGTGTCAGCTGTGGCTGGTTGTCTCTGATTGGGAGCCATATTTAAACTGTCTGTTTTTCCCTTTGTGGGTTCTTGTTCCGTGTTGGTCTATGTTACCTAGGACGTTACGAGTCGTTTGTTGTTTTGTTCATTGTCAGTATTTATCACTAAAGGTAAATAAACATGTTCGTTCATCACGCTGCGCCTTGGTCTATTCCGTACGACGATCGTGACACTCTTCCTCCACTGTTCCCAAGTCCACCCTCTCTGCTCTTCACTAGGCTTGACCCAGTCGAGGCTGCCACGGAGATCTGCTAGCGATTCCCCTGGCGATGGCTCCTGGACACGCTGCTTGGTCCAGTTTTGGTGGGATCTTCTGTCACGCTCGTCGGGAACAGAGGACCAAGGCGCAGCGTTGCAGGCAAACATACTCTTTATTTAGCGATATTACGACAACATAAACAAAACGACAACGTGACAGTTCACGGTCTAACACAAACCAACTAGAAACAAGATCCCACAACAACTGTGGGAAAACAGCCTGTATAAATATGGTTCCCAATCAGAGACAACCAGCACCAGCTGACACCTGTTGCCTCTGATTGGGAACCAATCTGGCCAACATAGAAATGCAACTACTAGATAAACAAATGAAACGCACACCCTGGCTCAACATACAAGTGTCCCCAGGGCCAGGGCGTGACATCCTTATTCCAGGGTGTTGACAGTGTGGCACAGCTTAGCTTCAGCACTTAGTTTGTAACATCTAACAACTTCAGTGTTGTAGGTTAGCAAAAGTGAAAACAATTTTTCCGTTATAGTTTTCATATAACTAAGTAAAAAAACAAATGTTTTTGCATTTCAAACTAGTTTATATACCTATACCCCAATATCAGACTCAGTAACTGTAAAAAAAATGATAATATTTTTGTCATTGTAGAATTTAGTTGTCCAGTTATTAGTTACAGTAAATTATGACCAGATAGTGCTGTTTTAGAGAAATGTGTCTTTGTGGCTGGGTGCACATTACTTTGACTCAAACTTCTAAAAGAGTTTGCTGTCTTTCTTGTCTTGTATGTGCTTCTCTGCTGTGAAGACAGACAGACAGACAGAAAGAGAGCGAGAGAGACAGACAGACAGACAGACAGACGTCAGTGAAGAAGATGACTGAAATTAATACAATATATTCCGCTGAACAGACTTGGGCCAAATCCTAACTTGAGATATCTACTAATATCTTGCATCATGACATGCATTCACATCAATGGGGGATTGGGGAGAAAGTTGACATTGGTGTTTCAAAGACACCCAGACAGATATTCACCTGTTTGATTAGTGAGAGAGAAAACTCATTCCTTTGGAGCAGAGTTGTGGGAGGAGTTGGAACCAGAAGCTACAAGGAAAACAGACACAACCACATTCTAAAATGGATTCTTTCCAACATAATATATCCAAAGTCAGAAGATAAATGGTGAACAACTACAAGATGAAGCACGTCAGAAGCAGAATAAAGGCAGGCACTTACTGTTGGCCGGAATGAAGCCTGAAACACAGAGATAAACATGATGTTATTATTGACTCTGATAGCTTGGTTTGGTGGAATATTACAAGAGAACATCATGTTTGAGAGTATTATGAATCCTGTTCAAAGAAAGCGAGAGAGACAGAAAGAGAGCGAGACAGAGACAGAACGAGAGAGAGACAGAGGCAGAACAGAACAAGAGAGAGACAGAGACAGAAAGAAAGAAACAGAAAGAGACAAAAGGGTGTGTGTGTGATACTTGAACTAGATGATGCGTCAGTGTGTCGGCCATCTTATAATTGAGGATAGAAGGAAACAAGATGGCTGCATGCTGATGCTCTAACAGGAAAGGGTTTCGGCTTACCTCAACACTGTTTGAGTCCACCCTCCTCTGTATGTGTGTGTGTGTGTGTGTAACCGGTGTTAGAACATTAACCGTTGTTACAAGGCCTATTCCCAGCACAAGAAGGATTAAACATTTCATTTCAAAGTTGGCCCTTCATTTCCCAATGTGTTCTCTCTGCCAATCTTTCCCTCTTGAGGCATCAGTCACAAATGATCCCAAAAAAAGTATATTAGCTTGTATATCGTTTTTGAGCCAATGCGAATTTAGCTAGCTCAATATCAGTAGCCTAAAATCCGTGTGGATCCAACCAGCAGAGGATGACTTTTTATTTTTTACAAAACTGAAAGTAAATTGTATCAATGTCAATCAACCATTAGGCCCAAAACAGTGCTCTCCTTGGGCCTGGAGCGGGGGGACTAGATATTTTCACTAGCTTTGAGGGCATAGTTGCCATTCTAAATAGTTAATGTCTCCAGAGAGTGCATGCAGGTTCAAATATAGTGAGAAACTAAAGCCCTATAAATTACCAACGTCAATCATGTTAATTATTATGTATGTCAATATCTATGTTATCTCTGTTCTAAACAGAGCAGCATCCCAAACAGCATCACCCCAGCACGGATATGAGTTTGTAGGTTTCAGTATCAATATGTCATGAAAAAACAGCACATGTTGCAGGGGCAAATGAGGACAGACATACAGACAGACAGAAGATTGAGACAAGCAGATAAGCAAACTCATTGAACAGTATTTGGTCTGAAACAGAAGAAAATGTCTGATGACAGTCATAATGTAATTATACCAAGTCTATGATAGTTATATGGCGTTAATGCAAAAACATTCAGTAAGAGGCCACCACATCACTGAGAGGTCCTAACACTCTTTAGAATGACCTGTATTATGGTCAGACTTGTGAATGAGAAGCCATATCTTGATCTTTGCCAGGTTCATGTAGTTATACTGTAGGTCCTCACCTCTGAAATGTTCCACAAAGTGTTGACAGGTCATTCTTTGGCACATATCTGATGTAGGAAAAATACAAATAGTCTGTGACAATTGACAATAAAGTAATATTTTTCTCATCTAAGACAAGCCAGTCTAGATAACCTGCAAGCATATTGTGGTAGGCCTACATACAGGGAGGTCTTGCATACAGGGCAAGGGAGGTCTGCCAGGGCAGCAGGTAGCTTAGTGGTTAAGAGCGTTGTGCCAGTAACTGAAAGGTCGCTGGTTCTAATCCCTGAGCTGACTAGGTGAAAAATCTGTCAATGTGCCCTTGAGCAAGGCACTTAACCCTAATTGCTCCTGTAAGTCGCTCTGGATAAGAGTGTCTGCTAAATGACTAAAATGTAAATGTTTAGTTCTTACAATGGCTGTTACGGATACAGGTATCCTGTGTTTTTCCTCTCCTTCTGCCCTAATCACAGGTGTCCTTTATGTTCCTGATTGGTGGTCGTTGGGGTGTCTGCTGATTGCTGAGGTGGACCAATCAGTGGACATTCCTCTGCATTGCACCACCTGTTTCTGGTTTTTCAATCACACATCCCATTGTTTAAAAGCCGGTCAGTTGTGTTTGTTTTTAGAGAGACTAATTTCTGTATGTGAGTATGGATACTGTGGTGTCCTGTGTTTTGTGTCCTCACTCATTTGCTGGTTACTCTGTTTGGTAACTTTGTGTGTTTCTGGGAAAAGGGGAATTGAAGCAAGTTGCCCTTGGGCGTACATTACCCGTAGGAAGAAAACTGTCTAAAAACACTAGTTAGACCTGAGCGGACCACCCACTGTATTTTTGTATGATTAGCAGTAGCTTAGCGGTTCTTGAGGCAGGCAAGATCAGTTTAGTTTTTTTTTACACTATTGTTTCATTTCTTGGGTCCTGCTCAGCCCTTTTTCCCAAACCTTTACCGTGTGTTCAAAAATAAACCTTTTATGTTTGACGGTAGTTTATGGTTGTCGTGTAGTTTTTGTTCTCACTGTTCCATGTCACGCTTATAATTTGCATGAATTATGTTACGGGTCTCATGTCCATCCACCCTAGACGTTTAAAGCCACGGGGTTTGTAACAATGGCCTTGACTCAAATCAATAGGAGGATTACTTTGATGTGAAAGAGGAGAAACAATGTATTCTTCCTATAGTATTCTCAGAGGGCTTGTGGTTTGGGAGGATGGTGCAATAGAGCTATCTTAGGTCGTGTCTACACTTGACATGTACATGCGACTTCTGCCATCAGAATACGAAGATCACACTGAAAAGACAGGTCTAGATGCACAAAAGTCGCTTTGTGGTCTGATTGTGTTCAGATCTGACTGACCACTCAGGAGGTGGTTAGTGATGCAATGTGTGCAGATTTCTCTTCAGTCTGGATGCAGTCAGTCTACCGATCAGCACTCCTCCCACAAGTCTCCAGAAATCGTGTGTTTTGGGACCGAGAGGCACTGTTTCATTATAACGTTGGAGGAAATACGTTCCTAACATGTAAGGAACGTGTTAGCCGGCCTCATAAATGCTGGCCAGCAAGCTAATATTAGAAGAAGAAAAAACGTTTTTGTTTGGCTAGAGTTATCCTAACACATTTGCAATCCCTTTAGCATTGCTTTCTACCTTGCTGGCTAGCTACAGAGGTTTGCTGGCTAGTTAGCTACAGTAGTTAGCTACTACCATCAGTTGTTGTTGTGTTATTATCATATTTTGCCTTTTCCACCATTTGTAGAATGCATACTGTCATTTGAATATAGTGCGGGAAAAGGGAATCCGGATTCACTGTGGACACGGTAGACACATTTAAATGTAGGTGTAGAAGCATGACACGTTCGGAATTCCATGATCAGAACTCTATGATCAGAATACTAAAGCTGCATGAATTGTCAAGTCTAGACAGGGCCTCAGGCTAAGGTCTATGGAGCTTTATTTGGCATACTTATGTGACCCATTGAAGGAGGTGCAATGTGTCGGATCTAGCTCCGTTTGATATTAAATAGTTTTATATCCTCACATTGAAAAACAGCAGTAAAATAATACAGCATAGAAATGGAATGGAAAGTACATTGTACATACAGAGGTGGGAGGAGTCAAACAGTGTTGAGGTAAGTCCCACACCCTTTCCTGTAAGAGCGTCAGCATGCAGCCATCTTGGTTCTACATATCAATTCTGCTGAGATTGATGCTTTACATTGATACATTTTATTTGTTTGTTATTGTCATGAACATACCATCTTGCCATTCAACAAGGGCTTTTGTCTCACTATGTAAATACGTATATGCTAAATGAAAAACAGTGGCAGTAGATAATAGATGTAAACTCTTTGACCATGCTGTAAAGTAACTACAGCACTAACCAGGTCTCATCTTATTATTCACCAATAATCACACATTCTCTACCAGATGGAACCATATTCTGGAATTCTTGCCCACTCTCGCAGTGTGTTCAGGTGTGTGTGTTACGGGAATAACCAAATCAAGTTCAGTTAGTTAATACGTTTGTGAATGGAAAGTCCCTGAAAATAATAATAAAAGGGTCAGAAACCAGCCGTCACATCGGCTACAGTGAAGGATGAACAATGCCACAGTGCCATCTATAGGTAGACTGTAACTCTCCTCACCACTGTTTCAAATAAATCACCTGACGAGTCACTTTACTTTTGTGTGTTTCCCCTAGGTACAGAGCTAGGATCAGATTCCCCTCCCCCAATCCTAACCTTAACCATTAGTGGGGAAATGCAAAACTGACCCAAGTTTTAGGCCAACTTCCCCCTACTCCTTCTCAAATCAAATCAAATTGTATTTGCCACATGCGCCGAATACAACAGTGAAATTCTTACTTACAAGCCCTTAACCAACAATGCAGTTTTAAGAAAAGAAAAAGGTGTTAAGTAAAAAATAGATAAGTAAAAAATATAAATTACAAACAATTAAAGAGCAGCAGTAAAATAAAATAACAGTAGGGAGCAGGGACGGCTTGTTCAATAGGGCGATATGGGCGACGCACTGCCAAACGGGAAAAGGAAGGGATTTTTTTTCTAATCAATTATAAAAAAAAATAAAAATAAAAAAAATATTTTTTTAAAATAAATTTATAAAAAATTATATCACGGCAACAGCAGTTATCAGTGTTCACGTCTGATCTGCCAGCCACTAAATGTCAAATCAGGCTAAAGTCGTGCTTCAAATGGCCCCTGCCGCTTTTTGGGCGATTTCAGTCAGGTTGAAAATCGCCCAGAAGTCTCTCATAGCCTGTCATGTAAAATCTATTTTTTTAAATTTCAAAGCTTTCAATACATTCTCTATGGGTGTCTGTGGGCTTGCACTTACGCGCTTTCGCATACATAACGTAACCACGAATGAACGTAAATCAAGAAAAGACCAGGTAGCAGCCTCAATCAATTCACTACTACTATCAAAATGGCTAGGCTTCAGTCCAACTCGATTGTGTCTTTGAAAGAAGTTCCTTTTTGTCGGCGAACAAATTAAGATAAATTGGCAACGAAACAATTAGGACCTCCCAGACCAAATTTAATAATTCAACAGGTTTCTACTAAAGGCGGAAAGTCCTACACCCGAGGATTTTCCAAAAATTGGTACTGAAACGAAAAAAGACATTGCCACTCACTCAACTGGATGACGAGGGATACAGGCTAGCTGTCCGACGCCACAACGATGAGGTTAGTGTTGATAATCACAAGTTTACTGGATGTGGATATGGTGTAATAAAGGCAGTTTATTCAGAGGTAAATATATCTGGAATCGCGTTCACGGACCCGTTCGTCAAACTCTTAGGGAGCTATAAATTAAGCCCCATTACTTACCATATCAGATAAGAGAAATTGCTGCAGCTACATATATTTTACATCCTGGCCCTACATAGTTCACTATTTGCATCACTTACCAAAATATTACATGTGGTCATATATGCTTGGAAAGTGGAGATGCCATAGAACGTCAAAAAAGTAAACATTGCTGGAGACACATTGCCGTTTTGGAGAAGACATCGCGTTGCTAGCGAAGAGATTTGTTGTGGCAAATGAACTTGGGCTGGGAATTGCCAGGAACCTCACGATAAGATATATGCATCAGCATTGCGAGTCTCATGATTCTATACGTATTGCGATTCGATACTGTGATTTTATTGCGCACCATATGTCTGTTGCAGAGGGATCAGGAAAGCCATGAGAACGAGTTTTGATCAGTCATGGAAATAAAAGTGCTGAAAACTAATTGGCTCCCAATGTGAAAAGATTGAGAACAAGCTATGAAGGAACAATAATGGTGTTTTGGTGCAGGTACAGCCAACTAGCGCTAAAATATTGCGATATTGTCAATACAGTATATCGTAAAGTATCACTATGTAACTCGATTTCTTTCACCCCAATCCCTCAAATTAACGGTAAATAACTGAATTGTTTGCCCCACATTTAGCTAAGATGATTAGCTAGCCAGCTAAAATGTTTTATTTAGTTAGCAGTCGCATCTACAATAGTTTACTGTCAATAACATGTCTCCAAAAATGACGTGGTGTCTCCAATTGTGTTGACATTTTACAATTGCAATGTCGCATCCATGAGTATCCACTTTCTGTAGCTCAGCTGGTAGGAGCATGGTGCTTGTAACGCCAAGGTAGTGGGTTCGATCCCGGGACCACCCATACACAAAAATGTATGCACGCATGACTGTAAGTCGCTTTGGATAAAAGCGTCTGCTAAATGGCATTATTATTATTATTATTATTATTATCTGAAGAGAGCCCAAACATTGTGTGCAGACATTTTATGCAATAAATGAAGTAGGTTCAATCTAGTAGTTCTGATCTTCTGATTGGTCCTGATGAGTTGGGCGAGGTCACCTCCAGGCTACTGTCACTGTTGCATTGGCTCTGAGTCGGGTTCTCTGTCTTCAAATGTTCAGCCTAAGAGAGGGGATTTTTGTGTGTGTGTGTGTGTGTGTTTAACAGTGATGATGTGTGTGTGTGTGTGTGTTTAACAGTGATGATGTGTGTGTGTGTGTGTGTGTGTTTGTGTGTGTGTGTGTCCTCAGAGCAAGAACTCGTGAGTTGGAAGAACTGAGAGGCCTATGGCGTGGGTGTTGTCCTTGGCCACCTGCTGACAAGGCTGACAAGATAGGACCCTTTTGTCCATTGTTATTGGATAGGAACAGAACTTATAACCAGCTCCTGACCTAAATAGATCTTAGCACAACATTTTACTCAACATATCATATTCCATATTCACTATAACAAATATATTTACTACGACATTAGCAAGAACCGCCACATCCTCAGCCGGCTAATCCAGTGTGTGAAGTTTTGCGGAGTGTTTGAGTTAGCTTTGCGAGGCAAAGATGAAACTGAGGGCTCCACCAACCCTGGTAAGCCAACACTTTTGAGATCAGTCAATAAATGCTTCTGGTATTGACTTATATGCTGCCCCCTGTCTTCATGTTGTTGCTGGACATATCTTTTTTTAAATGTGTGTAGGTCACCTAAATCATCAGAAAAATTGCCCCTCCTGAGAATTTTTTCAGGAGCCGCCACTGGTAGGGAGGCTATATGCAGGGGGTACCGGTACAGAGTCTATGTGCGGGGGCACCGGTTAGTCGAGGTAATTGAGGTAATATGTACATGTGGGTAGAGTTAAAGTGACTATGCATAGTCATGCTCAATGAAGGAGTTGAATCTCAACACAAATCTAGGATCAGATTACCCTACTTCCAATCCTATCATTACCATGGGTGGTGAAATAAATATCTGATTGGTATAAATAGACTTCTTTATTGTCAACAGAAAGCTGGCATTTGGCACACACATACAGGCCATAGCTTATTTATCAGATAAAAGTCTCAGGTCATGGAATAATTCTTACCATCTTGTTTCTCTGCGTTCTGCAAACAGTTGGGAAAGTCTATGACATTCTAACACAGGCAGAATGAAAAAAGGGGCCATCTTTGGTTGAGAAGGCCTCATTTCATCTGTTGATTGGATGTATAAAAAATATTTCAGCAAGATTACATTTTGAATCACAGAAGTTTAATAGGATCACTTAATTAGATAGATACTGTATAAGTCTTTCTTTTTTGCCAATAAAGTCACCAAATGTTTGCTATGGTGTTATGTTTATTTCACACATAAAAAAGAAAACATAATGGAATAATGAGTAACTGTTGGGAATGACACTGCAGGTAAAATGAAAACACACCAGTGAAGGAATTATGATGCAATAGGAGATGAAAGAAGTACAATGCCATCAGGCACCAGGTAGATCTGAGAAACATCAGCTGAAATAGAAAGTGCAAGTACATTTAATTGATTCTTGAGATGTTTTAATGGTGATACTGATGAATACATTTAAATATAGCTTGTTTATAGTTATTTATAACAAATATCTGTATGTTATATATAGCAGGTGTTCTCAAACCTTTCTTCGGGGACCCCCAGCCGGCAGCCGTTCCATGTATTTGAAATATTCCAGCGCTAGCAGACCTAATTCAAATTGCCAACTAATCATCAAGCCCTTGACTAGGTGAATCAGGTGAGTTAGTTCAGGCTACAACACAATTGTGAAATGTCTGGGGTCCCTGGGAAGAGGTTTGAGAACCACTGATATATAGGCCTCACTAATGCTTACATAGCCTACACCAGTTCACTAGTCTTTCTCCAGTAGGCAACTGGTCATTCAATTCCTGTCTATGACATACTTTAGGTCTGGCTGGTCTGCCATGTTTGTTGCCATGACTGAACTATAATGAGGGTTGTAGTTGTGTGTTTTCTTTTTCATACACGTCTGATTAGTGATGACAGTAACTGTGTCTTAACAGCCCTGTTGGTGACTGGCCTGAGGGGTCAAAGATCAAGAAACTAGATGAGCAGAGAGGACTACAGTATAGCCTACATACCAGAGAATGAAGGGGAGGGTATCTGATTAAGTGTGATGTCCCCTGTAGCTTAGTTGGTAGAGCATGGCGCTTGCAACGCCAGGGTTCTGGGTTTGTATCCCACGGGGGGCCAGTATGAAAATGTATGCCCTCACTAACTGTAAGTCGCTCTGGATAAGAGCGTCTGCTAAATGACTGAAATGTCTGTCCATACACAGTAACAAACACTAGTGAATTTAGTCTCTTCAGCACTACATCATGTGACCAGGGTGCATGTTCTGTTTGGCTGCTGATTGAAGCTCCTCAAAGCTCATTGACAACAATATGAAGCACAAAGACACATTTAGTAAGTTAGCAACCATTTATTTCTGAAAATCAACCATATACATAAATGTATGATTGTAATCCTCTACCTAAGAATGATATAGAAAAATAAATGGCACAAAAGATTTTGCCTGGGTACCAGTCTGTTTCTGCTCTCGTTTCAACTCCTTGGCATGATAGCACAAATATACTGGCCCTCAGGCTAAACCCAATGTGTCTGTTATAAAAATGTAAAGATCTGAGAAAATAATTTGTACAGCATTGTTAAGAATAAAACTGTTATACAATGATGTAGCAGAGCATTACTGGACACCATGGAGTATGTGTCACAAAAACCCAGGAATATATTTTTTGCCTAAAAAGGTGGCATCATTATAGTTTTATCACTAGTTTTACATTGATGTTAACAATTTCCAGGTTTCCATTTTTTGATTGGTATACCTGTACAGCAGAAATATAATCCTAAAGCTCAAAAAAAGCTCAAAGTTATTAATATTGTCTATTATTAAGACAATAGTGATACTCCTTATTCCAGGGTGTTGACAGTGTGGCACAGCATAGCTTTAGCACTTAGTTTGTAACATCTAACAACTTCAGCAAAAGTTAAAACTCATTTTCCAGAATAGTTTTCATAACTGGTCATCTCTGTTCAAAATGTGGGAGACATCATCGCAACATAAAAGACACATCCTGATATTTATAATATTTACAGTATGTAAATCAGAATGAATCAAAAACAGAAATACATCAAGACAATGTTAATAAACCAATAGAAACAGATTTAAGTTAATAAATTACACAAATAATTTTTCTGTAAAACCCCATATTTTATTGCATTTCAAACTAGTTTAAATAACAATAACCCCAATATCAGACCCAGTTACTGTAAAAGCAAGATTCTTGTCATTGTAGTGTTTAGTTGTGCAGTTATTAGTTATAAGACGTTATCACGAGATAGTGCTGTTTTAGAGAAATGTGTTTTGTGCCTGGTTGCATTACTTTGACTCAAATTCTAGAAGAGTTTACCATTTTACTTTTCTTGTCTGTGCTTCTCCCCGTAAAGACAGACAGACAGACAGAGGTCCGTGAAGAAGATCGCTCAAACTACAGTTTTTTTTTTTATAACTTTGGTGACATTTTCCCAACTCTTATGTGGGATCTTAATGTGAGACAGTTTGCTACAGCAGTAAAATAATCCTGCAGCAACAGGAAATATGCATTATTATGAGGATTATAATTAATGTACATTTTTGTATGGGTTGATACATTTTTCGTTAGGGCAAATCAAGTCTGAAATTTTAAAGTGGAAATTACAATCTTTTTTTTCAACCTCAAATACACTACAGATGTGCATTTCCTGCTGTGCAGGAAAATTCTCAGCAGCAAAAGCGTGATCAAATTAAGATCCTGCATCTGTAGTACAAAACTCAAAACAGATCATCAAAAAGGCAGTTGTTTCAAAAATACATTTTAATATTACTTAATCCAACTGCTCTTAATTGAGGATCACTTAAATGTTTGGTAAACCTATAGATTTGACATTCAAACTGGTTTGTCTACCACAGATTGTGATAACTGCATAATGAAAATGTACAGTATGTCTGTAAAGTAAAAACATAAAAAGTATGATATATACTCAAACGTACTTACTGTGATGATGACTTATGATTTTACTTCACAGTAAAAAAAAAAAAAATCTGATATTGACAAGATCAGAGATGTACTGTATATAACAAATCAAATCAACATTTATTGGTTGGGTACACAGATTAGCAGATGTTACAGCAGGTTCAGCGAAATGCTTGAGTTTCTAGCTCCTACAGTGCAGTAATACAACATCAATACAATACAATAACCAAGTATTCCAGAAAGGTCAAAACAAGAAAGAAATGGATCCCCTATACAGTATCCAAAATGAAGTTGTTGGGGTCTTTTTGATGTGGGGGTTCACACTGCTGTAACAAGATTCCAATGGCCAATACAGTACTGTAATACCATAATACATGTCAGTACTATGACTAAGGCTTCGAAATTACTAACTACACTGAGCAAAACTATGAATTCAACATGCAACAATTTCAAAGATTTTACTGAGTTGCAAATATGCATCGGTTGGTCACAGATACCTTAAAAAAAAGTAGGGGCATGGATCAGAAAACTAGCCGGTATCTGGTGTGACCACCGTTTGCCTCATACAACGCGACACATCTCCTTCACATAGAGTTGATGAGGCTGCTGATTGTGGCCTGTGGAATGTTGTCCCATCCTCTTCAATGGCTGTGCGCGAAGTTGCTGGATATTGGCGGGAACTGGAACATGCTGTCGGGGTGACATAACTGGTGAGTATGCAGTCCATGGAAGAACTGGGACATTTTCAGTTTCCAGGAATTGTGTACATCTCCTTGCGAAATGGGGCCGTGCATTATCATGCTGAAACATGAGGTGATGGTGGCGGATGAATGGCACGACAATGGGGCTCACGATCTCGTCACCATATCTCTGTGCATTGAAATTGCCATCGATAAAATGCAATTGTGTTCGTTGTCCATAGCTTATGCCTGTCCATACCATAACCCCACTTCCACCATGGGGCACTCTGTTCACAACGTTGACATCAGCAAACCGCTCACCTACACAACCTTATACACGCTGTCTGCCATCTGCCCAGTTCACTTGAAACTGGGATTCATCCGTGAAGAGCACACTTCTCCAGCGTGCCAGTGGCCATCGAAGGTGAGCATTTGCCCACTGAAGATGGTTACGACGCTGAACTGCAGTCAGGTCAAGACCCTGGTGAGAACGATGAGCACGCAGATGAGCTTCCCTGAGATGGTTTCTGACATTTATAACTAAATGATTGATCATGTAATGGCATTCAGTATGGAGCCCTGGATAGACTATTATAAGTATATGATTCACTATGTAATATCATACAGTATGGAGCTGTTAATAGAATATTATAATTATCTGATTAAAAATGTAAAATCATACTGTATGGAGCAGTGAAAATAATATTATAATTATATGGTTGGCCATGTAATATCATACAGTAGGAAGCTGTGAGTATACTATTATAATTATCTGATTGAACATGTAATATCATACAGTATACAGATGTGAATAGACAAGTATAGTTATATGATTGACCATGTAATATCATACAGTATGGATCTCTTAATTAAATATATTAATTATATGATTGACCATGTAATGGCATTCAGTTCGGAGCTATGGATAGACTATTATAATTATATGACTGACCATGTACTATCCTACAGTTTGGAACTGTGAATAGACTAATGTAATTATATGATTGACCATGTAAAAGCATACAGTATGGAGCTGTGAACGCACTATTGTAAGTATATAATTGAACATGTATAATCATACAGTATGGAGCTGTGAATTTGCTATTATAATTACCTGATTGAAAATGTAATATCATACAGTATGGAGCTGTGAACATGCTATCATAATTATCTGATTGAAAATGTAATATCAAACAGTATGGAGCAGTGAAAAGAATATTAAAATTACATGATTGGCCATATAATATCATACAGTATGGAGCTGTGAATATGCTATTATAATCATCTGATTGGAAACGTAAAATTTTACAATATTGAGATTTTAATAGAATATGATAATGATATGATTGACCATGTAATATCCTACAGTTTGGAGCTGTGAATAGACTATCATAATTATATGAATGACCGTGTAATATCATACAGTATGGAGCTGTTAAAGAAATATTGTAATTATATGATTGACCATGTAATATCCTACAGTTTGGAGATGTGAATAGACTATTATAATTATAGGACTGACCATGTAATGTCATACGGTGTGGAGATGTGAATATATCATTATAATTATCTGATTGACCGTGTAATATCATACAGTATGGAGCTGTGAATTGACTATTATAATTATATGATTGAACATGTAATGTCATACAGTATGGAGCTGTGAATTGACTATTATAAATATATGTTTGACAATGTAATATCATACAGTTTGGAACTGTGAATAGACAATAATAATTATATGAATGACCATGTAATATCATACAGTTTGGAGCTGTGAATTGACTATTATAATAATATGATTGAACATGTAATGTCATACAGTATGGAGTTGTTAATAATATATTATAATTATATGATTGACCATGTAATATCCTACAGTTTGGAGATGTGAATAGAAAATTATAATTATATGATTGACAATGTAATATCATACAGTTTGGAACTGTGAATAGACAATAATAATTATATGATTGACAATGTAATATCATACAGTATGGAGCTGTGAATATGCTATCATAATTGTCTGATTGATAATTTAATATCAGACAGTATGGAGCAGTGAAAATAATGTTATAATTAAGCTATTTGCCATGTAATATCATACAGTATGGATCTGTGAATATACTAATATAATTATCTGGTTGACCATGTAATATCATACAGTTTGGAGTATTGAATATTATATTATAATTATCTGATTGAAAATGAATAATCATTCAGTATGGTGCAGTGAAAATAATATTATAATTATACGATTGGCCATGTAATATCATACGGTATGGAGCTGTTAATAGAATATTATAATTATATGATTGACCATATAATATCATCCAGTATGGAGCTGTGAATTGACTATTATAATTATCTGATTGAGAATGTAATATCATACATCATGGAGTGGGGAATAGACTATTACAATTATATGAATTACCATGTAATATCATACAGTATGGAGATGTGAATTGACTATTATAATTATATGATTGAACATGTAATGTCATACAGTATGGAGCAGTGAATAGACAATCATAGTTATATTAATTTACCATGTAAAATCATACAGTATGGAGCTGTGAATTTACTGTTATAATTATATGATTGAACATGTAATGTTTAACAGTATGGAGTTGTTAAAGAAATATTGTGATTATATGATTGAATATGTAATATCATACAGTATGTAGCTGTGAATTGACAATTATAATTATATGATTGAGAATGTAATATCATACAGTATGGAGCACTGAAAATAATTGTATAATTATATGATTGACCATGTAATGTCATACAGTGTGGAGCTGTGATTATACTATTATCATTATCTGATTGATATGTAATATCATACAGTATGGAGCTGTGTATATGCTATCATAATTGTCTGATTAATAATTTAATATCAGACAGTATGGAGCAGTGAAAATAATATCATAATTAAGCGATTGGCCAGGTAATATCATACAGTATGGATCTGTGAATATACTATTATAATAATCTGGTTGACCATGTAATATCATACAGTTTGGAGTATTGAATATTATATTATAATTATATGATTGGCCATGTAATATCATACAGTATGGAGCTGTTAATAGAATATTATAATTAGCCATTTTAGCAGACACTTTTATCCAAAGCGACTTACAGTCATGCGTGCATACATTTTTGTGTATGGGTGGTCCCGGGGATCGAACCCACTACCTTGGCGTTACAAGCGCCGTGCTCTACCAGCTGAGCTACAGAGGACCACATCATAATTATATGATTGACCATGTAATATCATACAGTATTGAGCTGTGAATTGACTATTATAATTATATGATTGAGAATGTAATATCATACATCATGGAGTGGGGAATAGACTATTACAATTATATGATTGAACATTTAATATCATACAGTATGGAGATGGTAACATGCTATTATGGTTATTTGATTGAACATTTCATATCATACAGTATGGCTCTGTGAATATAATATTATAATTATCTGATTGAAAATGAATAATCATACAGTATGGTGCAATGAAAATAATATTATAATTATATGATTGGCCATGTAATATCATACAGTATGGAGTTGTGAACATGCTATCATAATTATCTGATTGAGAATGTAACATCATACATCATGGAGTGGGGAATAGACGATTACAATTATATGATTGAACATTTAATATCATACAGTATGGAGATGGTAACATGCTATTATGGTTATTTGATTGAACATTTTATATCATACAGTATGGAGCTATGAATTGACTATTATTAAAAAAATTGATTGAACATGTAATGTCATACAGTATGGAGTTGTTAAATAAATATTGTAATTATATGATTGACCATTAATTTTATACAGTATGGAGCTGTGAATATACTATTATAATTATCTGATTGACAATGTAATATCATACAGTTTGGAGTATTAAATATACTATTATAATTATCTGATTGAAAATGCATAATCATACAGTATGGAGCAGTGAAAATAATATTATAATTTTATGATTGACCATGTAATGTCATACAGTATGGAAATGTGAATATGCTACTGAAATTATCTGATTGAAAATGTAAAATCATAGAGTATGGAGCTTTTAATATAATATTGTAATTATATGATTGACCATGTAATATCATACATTATGGAGCTGTGAACGCGCTATCATAATTATCTGATTGATAATGTAATATCGTACATTATGGAGCGGGAAATAGACTATTACAATTATATGACTGACCATGTAATATCATACAGTATTGAGCCTTGAATATACTATTATAATTATATGATTGACCATGTAATATCATAATTTTTTGAGCTGTGAAGAGACTATTATAATTATATGATTGACCATGTAATATCACAAGCTTTGGAGGTGTGAAGACACTATTATAATTATATAATTGAACATGTAACATGATACAGTATTGAGCTGTGAAAATATTATTATAATTATCTTATTGACCATGTAACATCATACACTATGGAGCTGTGAATATGCTATCATAATTATCTGTTTGAAATGTAATATCATACAGTATGGAGCAGTGAAAAAAACATTATAATTATATGATTGGTATGTAATATCATACAGTATTGAGCTTGAGCATACTATTATAATTATTTGATTGAAAATGTAATATCATACAGTTTGAAGCATATAATATAATATTATAATTATATAATTGACCATGAAATATCATACAGTATTGAGCTGTGAACATGCTATCATAATTATCTGATTGAAATGTAATATCATACAGTATACACATGTGAATAGACTATTATAATTATATGATTGACCATGTAATATCATACAGTGTGGAGCTGTTAATATACTATTTAATTTTCTGATTGAAAATGTAATATGATACGGTATAGAGCAGTGAAAATAATATTATAATTATCTGATTGAACATGTAATATCATACAGTATGGAGCAGGGAATATACTATTGTATTTATATGATTGACCAAGTAATGGTATTCAGTATGGATCTATGGATAGTCTGTTATAATTATATTATTTATCATGTAATATCATGCAGTATAGAGACGTGAATAGACTATCATAATTATATGATTGACCATGTAATATCATACAGTATGGAGCTGTGAATATGCTATTATAATTATATGATTGAAAATGTAATATCATACCGTATGGAGCTTTTAATAGAATTGTATAATTATATGATTGACCATGTAATATCATACAGTACAGAGCTGTTAATTAAATATTATAATTATAAACTTTACTATGTATGATTGACAAAGTAGCATCAAACATATTGGAGCTCTTAATTACATTTTATAATTATATGATTGATCATGTAATATCCTACAGTTCGGAGCTGTGAATAGACTATTATAATTATATGACTGACCATGTAACATCATTCAGTATTGAACAGTGAAAATAATATTATAATTATATGATTGACATTTAATATCATACAGTTTGGAGCTGTAAATATACTATTATAATTATATGAATGACCATGTAATACCACACAGTTTTGAGCTGTGAATAGACTATTATAATTATCTGATTGAACATGTAATGTCATACAGTATGGAGTTGTTAAAGAAATATTGTAATTATATGCTTGACCATGTAATATCATACAGTATGGAGCTGTTAGTATACTATTATAATTGTCTGATTGAATGTGTGATATCATACAGTATGGAGCTGTGAATATGCTAGTATAATTATCTGATTGACAATGTAATATCATACAGTATGAAGCAGTGAAAATAATGTTATAATTATTTGATTGACCATTTAATACCATGCAGTTTGGAGCTGTGAATAGACTATTATACTTATATGATTGGCAAAGTAATATCATACAGTATGGAGTTGCTGATTAAATATTATAATTATATGATTGAAAATGTAATATCCAACATTATGTAGCTGTTAATAGTATATTATAATTAACTGATTGAAAATATGATATCTTACGGTGTGGAGCTCTTAATTAAATATTTAATTATATAATTGACAATGTAATATCCTACAGTTTGGAGCTGTGAATAGACTATTATACAGTGGCTTGCGAAAGTATTCACCCCTCTTGGCATTTTTCCTATTTTGTTGCCTTACAACCTGGAATTAAAATGGATTTTGGGGGTTCGTATCATTTGATTTACACAACATGCCTACCACTTTGAAGATGCAAAATATTTTTATTGTGAAACAAACAAGAAATAAGACTTAAAAACAGAAAACTTGAGCGTGCATAACTATTCACCCCCCAAAGTCAATACTTTGTAGAGCCACCTTATGCAGCAATTACAGCTCCAAGTCTCTTGGGATATGTCTCTATAAGCTTGGCACATCTAGCCACTTCAAGTTGGATGGGTTCCGCTGGTGTACAGCAATCTTTGTGTCAAACACAGATTCTCAATTGGATTGAAGTGTTGGCTTTGACTAGGCCATTCTAAGACATTTCAATGTTTCCCCTTAAACCACTCGAGTGTTGCTTTAGCAGTACGCTTAGGGTCATTGTCCTGCTGGAAGGTGAACCTCCGTCCCAGTCTCAAATCTCTGGAAGACTGAAACAGGTTTCCTTCAAAAATGTCCCTGTATTTAGCGCCATCCCATCATTCCTTCAATTCTGACCAGTTCCCCAGTCCCTGCCGATGAAAAACATGGATGGTGTTCTCGGGGTGATGAGAGGTGTTGGGTTTGCGCCAGACATAGCGTTTTCCTTGATGACCAAAAAGCTCAATTTTAGTCTCATCTGACCAGAGTACCTTCTTCAATACGTTTGGGGAGTCTCCCACATGCCTTTTGGCGAACACCAAACGTGTTTGCTTATTTTTTTCTTTAAGCAATGGCTTTTCTTCTGGCCACTCTTCCGTAAAGCCCAGCTCTGTGGAGTGCACGGTTTAAAGTGGTTCTATGGACAGATACTCCGATCTCCACTGTGGAGCTTTGCAGCTCCTTCAGGGTTATCTTTGGTCTCTTTGTTGCCTCTCTGATTAATGCCCTCCTTGCCTGGTCCGTGAGTTTTGGTGGGCGGCCCTCTCTTGGCAGGTTTGTTGTGGTCCCATATTCTTTCAATTTTTTAATAATGGATTTAATGGTACTCCGTGAGATGTTCAAAGTTTCAGATATTTTTTTATAACCCAACCCTGATCTGTACTTCTCCACAACTTTGTCCCTGACCTGTTTGGAGAGCTCCTTGGTCATCATGGTGCCGCTTGCTTGGTGTTGCCCCTTGCTTAGTGGTGTTGCAGACTCTGGGGCCTTTCAGAACAGATGTATATATACTAAGATCATGTGACACTTAGATTGCACACAGGTGGACTTTTATTAACTAATTATGTGACTTCTGAAGGTAATTGGTTGCACCCGATCTTATTTAGGGGCTTCATAGCAAAGGGGGTGAATACATATGCATGCACCACTTTTCTGTTATTTTTTATTTTTTGAAACAAGTAATTTTTTTCATTTCACTGCACCAATTTGGACTATTTTGTGTATGTGCATTATATGTAATCCAAATAAAAATCTATTTAAATTACAGGTTGTAATGCAACAAAATAGGAAAAACGCAAAGGGGGGTGAATACTTTCGCAAGCCACTGTATATCCAGACAACCTGGTGACATGGGACATCTCCCAACTTTATGAACATTTGAAATAAAAGAAATCTTCCTATTTGTATTTCTGTATTGTGGTGGTTAATATAGGGCAGACAGACAAGTTCTCTACTTTCTCCCCTTGTCACTTGCCTTCTCATTTTTTGCAGTAATGCTGCAATCACTTTATTGAATGTATGTATAAATCCTATTCAGAATATTGTTAATAAAGATACCATTTTTAAACAATCTGCCCATTCTTTTGTTTTTGACATATAAGTATTCGTATTGCTCATACCAACTGAGCCACATGCTTAAAACTGTCAGCCCTGTCATCCTTGGTCCAGATAGAATGACATTTACTGTTAACGTTTCTTGTAAACATCTTCGCTGAATAAATTCTGGAAGCAGTAGTCATAGCACACATGCATACTACCTTTACTCCGGTCACTGTCCTTATTGTCATTACTTAAAGGGTTGTGAAAACAATAAAAATTTCACAATATATTTCGGTATGTAAAAACTAGATATGAATCATGTGTTCATCTATTGCGATGGACGTAGCATCTTCCTTTCCCAATCCATTGGCAAATGACTTTAAACTGCATGTTTCTCAAATGATGATTTAGGATGTTAATTTATGGGCTGTAGATGATGATCGACAATATTTCACTTCTCACCAGATAAAGCAAAGGGTGTGGTGGAGTGTGCTTCAGGGTACCAATGCCTCCATGTAGATAAGTAAGAAGGAACCTTGCAGGAGCCTTGGCTTGTGTGAGCCAGAACGGCTCATAGGAGCAGCAGGAAAAATGCCTCTAACTAAGAAGTAGAAGCAGATCATTCAGTCAACTTTCCTTCCGGTTCTAGACTATGGAGACATCATCCACATAAGCAAGTGTGTGTGAATTATTTAGTTGCAATAAAAAGTGTTGGTGCAGCATGTTGTATGTAAAAGACATCTCTGCCCATTGCAACACAAATTGAAAATAGTGGGAATGCTATTCATTGACTACAGCTCAGCATTCAACACCATAGTGCCCTCTAAGCTCATCACTAAGCTAAGGATCCTGGGACTAAACACCTCCCTCTGCAACTGGATCCTGGACTTCCTGACGGGCCGCCCCCAGGTGGTAAGGGTAGGTAACAACACATCTGCCACACTGATCCTCAACACGGGGGCCCCTCAGGGGTGTGTGCTCAGTCCCCTCCTGTACTCTCTGTTCACCCATGACTGCATGGCCAGGCACGACTCCAACACCATCATTAAGTTTGCCGACGACACAACAGTGGTAGGCCTGATCACCGACAACGATGAGACAGCCTATAGGGAGGAGGTCAGAGATCTGGCCGTGTGGTGCCAGGACAACAACCTCTCCCTCAACGTGACCAAGACAAAGGAGATGATTGTGGACTACAGGAAAAAAAAGAGGACTGAGCACGCCCCCATTCTCATCGACGGGGCTGTAGTGGAACAGGTTGAGAGCTTCAAGTTCCTTGGTGTCCACATCACCAACGAACTATCATGGTCCAAACACACCAAGACAGTCGTGAAGAGGGCACGACAAAGCCTATTCCCCCTCAGGAGACTAAAAAGATTTGGCATGGGTCCTCAGATCCTCAAAAAATTCTACAGCTGCACCATCGAGAGCATCCTGACTGGTTGCATCACCGCCTGGTATGGCAACTGCTTGGCCTCTGACCGCAAGGCACTACAGAGGGTAGTGCGTACGGCCCAGTACATCACTGGGGCAAAGCTTCCTGCCATCCAGGACCTCTATACCAGGCGGTGTCAGAGGAAGGCCCTCAAAATTGTCAAAGACTCCAGCCACCCTAGTCATAGACTGTTCTCTCTGCTACCGCACGGCAAGCGGTACCGGAGTGCCAAGTCTAGGTCCAAAATACTTCTCAACAGCTTCTACCCCCAAGCCATAAGACTCCTGAACAGCTAATCATGGCTACCCGGACTATTTGCACTGCCCCCCCACCCCATCCTTTTTACGCTGCTGCTACTCTGTTAAGTATTTATGCATAGTCACTTTAACTCTACCCACATGTACATATTACCTCAACTACCTCAACTAGCCGGTGCCCCCGCACATTGACTCTGCAACGGTACCCCCCTGTATATATAGCCTCCCTACTGTCACTTTATTTTACTTCTGCTCTTTTTTTCTCAACACTTTTTTTGTTGTTGTTTTATTCTTACTTTTTTGTTTAAAATAAATGCACTGTTGGTTAAGGGCTGTAAGTAAGCATTTCACTGTAATGTCTGCACCTGTTGTATTCGGCGCATGTGACCAATTAAATTTGATTTGATTTGATTTGATTTGATTCCGACATCAGTGGACCTGCGTGAGGGGTGTGATGAATTAGGGTGTTTTGAAGGGGCTGAATGTTGTACCATTTAGGCTACAGCTGGGAGTGCGAGCCTCCCGTGGGCCTACTTTCCCCTGATGAATTTGCATGGTATGACAGACAGGAAGTCAGAGAAATATACAGTCAGTAAGCAACGTCCAAAAAGGATGATAAAGACAATTTATCGGTCTAACATCCAAAACATGTGTCACAGATTTTCCTTGGGGGCAACTACGGTGGAAAGTCCAAACCAGGTTTCCACGATGCACATTCCTGCCGAGTATGCCGATTTGACTATCGCCTTCAGTAAAAAGAGGGCGACTAAATTACCACCTCATCGTCCGGGGGATTGCGCGATAAATCTCCAGGTAGGAGCTGCACTTCCCCGGAGTCACGTGTATCTTTTGTCTCAGGAGGAGAGGGCGGCTATGGAGACATATGTCTTCACCGGTGCGTCTGCGGTGGTCAGCTGAGGCGGACAGGGCTTTTAGTCGCCTGAAGGACCTGTTTACCTCGGCTCCAGTGCTGGCTCATCCGGATCCCTCCTTGGCCTTCACGGTTGAGGTGGACGCATCCGAGGCTGGGATAGGCGCTGTACTTTCTCAGCGCTCGGGCACGCCACCCAAGCTCCGCCCCTGTGCTTTATTTTCGAAGAAGCTCAGCCCGACGGAGCGCAACTATGATGTGGGGGACCGGGATTTGTTGGCGGTGGTCAAAGCCCTGAAAGCGTGGAGACATTGGCTTGAGGGGGCTAAACACCCTTTTCTCATTTTGACTGACCACCGCAATCTGGAGCAATTCCGAGCGGCGAAGAGGTTAAACCCTCGCCAGGCAAGGT
The DNA here is from genome assembly GCF_020615455.1 of Coregonus clupeaformis. NCBI lineage: Eukaryota > Metazoa > Chordata > Actinopteri > Salmoniformes > Salmonidae > Coregonus > Coregonus clupeaformis. Next base: position 112,932 of record NW_025534673.1, read on the forward strand.
GGTCCATGTTTCTAACCCGTTTTGTTTTCACCCTTTCTTACAGGCCGGGCTCCCAGAATGCTAAGGCAGATGCTCTGTCCCGACTGTATGACATGGAGGAGAGTTCCGTGGAGCCCACTCCCATACTTCTGGCGTCGTGTCTGGTGGCACCGGTGGTGTGGGAGGTTGACGCGGACATCGAGCGGGCGTCGAGGGGGGCCTGCAGTATCTCGTGGAGTGGGAGGGGTACAGTCCGGAGGAACGGTGCTGGGTTCCTAGGAGGGATATCCTCGATCCCTCCTTGTTGAGAGAATTCCATCAGAATCATCCCACTCGCCCCACGCCGCGTCCTCCTGGCCGTCCCCGAGGCCGGTGTCGACGCACGGCTGGAGCCGCGCGTCAGGGTGGGGGTACTGTCACGGATTCTGCCGAGACTGCCCTTCCTTCTGGCTCGGGCAGGCTTCGGCGTTCGTCGTCACCGGAGTACTAGCTGCTGCCGCTCTATGTTATATGTTTCTATGTTCACTTGATTGTTGTCTGTTGTTGCACACCTGTTCCCTATTATGTTAGTTTGTCTTCCTATTTAACCTGTTCACGTCCACTGTTTGGTGTGCGTGTTTATTGGATTGTACGAGTGTCATTCTGTGAGCGGGTTTTGCTCCTCCTTTGTTGTTTGGAGGGTTTTGCTTGTATTTTCTTCACTACTCAGTAGTGGTTCTTCATCTCATTCTGTGTCCTGCGCTTGACTCTGGCCTACCGCATTCCACCAACATTCGTGACAACATGCAGCTGCACAACAGTTTGAACCACTGGTAGTCCACTGTCCATTATATTAGCCTACTTGTAGAAATTGCAGTCTACTTAAGGCCAATATATTTAATCGACTCATAACAGGGAACAACAGTTGATCTTATTATATGGCCGTCTTACCTTTAAATAGACTATGCAACAGCCTATAGGCCTATGCGATAATAAGCACATCTTTATAGTGGAGTTTATTATAGGTGCAAGAATGCGACAGGTGCATCTATCTGCTTGGGCTCAATAGGCTACAACTTGACATTGAGTCTATATGTCAACATAGCCTATATTAAAGCCATGCAAATAAGTGTATGTTCTAACATTTATGGTGGAAGGCTACTTGCATCATATGGCGCTGCTGCATCAAGGCATATTATGCGAGTGGAGAACATGTGTTCATCTGCTTGAGCCCTATTTGTCCTTGGCAAACATCATCAAAAGTTAAAACACAAATCATGACACCTCCATCTGCATGACAATGAATTCAGTGCATCATTGTCAAGCAATATCCGAAATAGACGTAGGGCCTATGATAATGCACCTGTATAGGCTGTATGGGCACACATATAATATAATGCCTAAATAATGTTAATTTTTTTGTTTGTTGAGGCTCTAATGTTGATACAATTATGATTTTATACATACATTTAAATACTTGTTTGACCTATTATTCAGCTTTTGACGGCCGAAAACCCTATGTGTTTATCAAGCCAGATGTCACGCCCTGACCTTAGAGATCCCTTTGAATCTCTATTTGGTTAGGTCAGGGTGTGATTTGGGTGGGCATTCTAGTTTTTCTATTTCTTTGTTGGCCGGGTATGGTTCTCAATCAGAGGCAGCTGTCTATCGTTGTCTCTGATTGGGGATCATACTTAGGCAGCCTTTTCCCCACCTTAGGTTGTGGGATCTTGTTTTTATATAGCTGCTTTGTAGCCTACAGAACTTTACGTTTGTGTGTATTTTGTTGTTTTGTCGGTGTTCATTGAATAAAGAAATATGTTCGCCTACCACGCTGCACCTTGGTCCGATCCGTCAATCCACGAGCGTGACAGAAGATCCCACCACAAACGGACCAAGCACCGTGGCCAGGAGGAGCAGACATCATGGACACAGGTGGGGAAGACATTTTGGACCTGGAAGGAGATATTGGCGGAGAAGACCCAGGCAGGAAGGGATCGCCTTCCATGGGAGCAGACGGAGGCAGCGAGGGAGGATCAACGGCGACTCCGTAGTTCACGACCACGACGGAAGCCCGAGAGGCAGCCCCAAATCATTTTTTGGGGGGGGCACACAGGGTGGTCGACGGAGCCAGGTGTCAGACCAGAGCCAACTCCCCGCACTCGCGTTAAGGAGCGTGTGACCGTTCAGGCACCTTGTTATGCGGTGATACGCACTGTCTCCAGTGCGCATTCACAGCCCGGTGTGCTTGTGGCCAGCTCTTCGCACTTGCCGTGCGAAAGTGAGCATCCAGCCAGGACGTGTTGTGCCAGCTCTACGCTCCAGACCTCCAGTGCGCCTACACGCCCCAGTATATCCTGTGCCGGTCCTACGCACTGTGTCGCCAGTGCGCCTTCACAGCCCAGTGCGTCCTGTGCCAGCGCCCCGCACTTGCCAGGCTAAAGTGCGCCTTCATAGCCCAGTGCGTCCTGTGCCAGCGCCCCGCACTTGCCGGGCTCCAGTGATGATCCATGGCCCAAAGCCTCCAGTGATGATCCATGGCACGAAGCCTCCAGTGATGATCCATGGCACGAAGCCTCCAGTGATGATCCATGGCACGAAGCCTCCAGTGATGATCCATGGCACGAAGCCTCCAGTGATGATCCATGGCACGAAGCCTCCTGTGATGATCCATGGCACAAAGCCTCCAGTGAAGATCCATGGCCCGGAGCCTCCTGCGACGGTCTGCGGTCCAGAGTCTCCGGCGACGGTCTGCGGTCCGGAGTCTCCGGCGACGGTCTGCGGTCCGGAGTCTCCGGCGACGGTCTGCGGTCCGGAGTCTCCGGCGACGGTCTGCGGTCCGGAGTCTCCGGCGACGGTCTGCGGTCCAGAGCTTCCAGCGACGGTCCGCAGTCCGGAGCTTCCGGCGACGGTCAGGGTGTGATTTGGGTGGGCATTCTAGTTTTTCTATTTCTTTGTTGGCCGGGTATGGTTCGCAATCAGAGGCAGCTGTCTATCGTTGTCTCTGATTGGGGATCATACTTAGGCAGCCTTTTCCCCACCTTAGGTTGTGGGGTCTTGTTTTTGTATAGCTGCTTTGTAGCCTACACAACTTTACGTTCGTGTGTATTTTGTTGTTTTGTCGGTGTTCATTGAATAAAGAAATATGTTCGCCTACGACGCTGCACCTTGGTCCGATCCGTCAATCCACGAGCATGACACCAGATCTGGTCATGTATGCAAAAATTGACTTTGTTGTCTGTTGTAGCTCAGACTTGGGGTTTGGCACAAATACATCTCTGGGATAATTTTCCAACCCCATAACCCTGGTGCACATGGGGGGGCTCAGTGGTGCCCCCGAAAGGTCAATTTTAACCAAACGTTGATGATTTGTAAATCCTGAATAGATTGACATATCATAAGGTTGCCGACATTGTATACGAAAACGTAGTTGTGATTCAAACGAAAGACCGATGGAGCAACAAGAATTGATTAATCAGAAAATGCCGACAGAATCACAGCTGAAACATAGACGATAGAAATGAATAGGTCATTTCAGATTGAGCTGACATATGCAGCATTTACCATGAATGCAGTCTCGGCGAAAGCGGGAACATTTCCTTTAAATTTGAGTCACGCTGTAAAGCTGAACTTCAGCGACGTGGATTGAATAGAGAGCCCTTTAAACCTGTTTCATCCGCAGCAGATGGGAGAGTCAGAGTTCAGATGGTCATACAGAACTCTCTTCTATCTCAGGTCACTCAGGCACGCAGCAGTTAGCTTCAAGTGAGGCAACACCTCACGGCACCACCGCTCTGACCTAAAACTTAAAACTCGTATGACCTACAACTTGTAGGCCTATGTATGCTGTATATGAATTTGTGTAGTCTTGCCTATATGATGAGTATTCAACACTAGCCCATGTAGTGATTCAAGCGTTCAGATAGTGAAACTGATGCGTTTTAAGCTCTCGCCCAGAGCCTGTTGGCTTGGCATGTGGACATAACCCTGCTGATCAATCAAATATGTGCTTATTCTTATCATTAAAAGTCTCTAGTAGTACAATCAAGCTGTTTCCAAAGTTTATTGATGAGTTTATTCAACCCTAGCTAAAAGCCTATAGGCCTATTTATAAAAAATAAAGTTCTGAGGCTGGTAACTCTAATGAACTTATCCTCTGCAGCAGAGGTAACTCTGGGTCTTCCATTCCTTTGGCGGTCCTCATGAGAGCCAGTTTCATCATAGCACTTGATGTTTTTTGCGACTGCACTTGAAGAAACTTGAAATTTTCCGTATTGACTGACCTTCATGTCTTAAAGTAATGATGGACTGTCGTTTGTCTTTGCTTATTTAAGCTGTTCTTGCCATAATATGGACTTGGTCTTTTATCAAATAGGGCTATCTTCTGTAAACCCCCCCTACCTTGTCACAACACAACTGATTGGCTCAAACGCATTAAGAAGGAAAGAAATTCCATAAATTAACTTTTAAGAAGGCACACCTGTTAATTGAAATGCATTCCAGGTGACTACCTCATGAAGCTGGTTGAGAGAATGCCAAAGAGTGTGCAAAGCTGTAATCAAGGCAAAGGGTGGCTATTTGAATAATCTCAAATATAAAATATATATTGATTTGTTTAACACTTTTTTGCTTACTACATGATTCCATATGTGTTATTTCATAGTTTTGATGTCTTCACTATTATTCTACAATGTAGAAAATAGTAAAAATTAAGAAAAATCCTGGAATGAGTAGGTGTGTCCAAACTTTTGACTGGTACTGTACATTAAAACAGAATGGACATGTTCAATAAACAAGAAACACACAACAACAAATAGATCAGGTAACCCCCCGCCACCGCCACACTCAGACTCATTAAATCTATTCCTTCATCAATATCACCATCACCATCATTGTCGTCGTAATCACCATCATCGTCATCGTCATAGTCCTCATCCTCATCCACTTCCTCGATGTCCTCCACTTCAAAGTTTCTGCCACTGCCTTCAATAAAAGCCCTTCTGAATAATTAACATTGTCCTTCTGCATGCTGGTGCTCAGCAAGCTTTCCAGCTTATGGGTATATGTTGGGAAATTGTTAGATATTACTTGTTAGATATTACTGCACTGTTGAAGCTAGAAGCACAAGCATTTCACTACACCCGCTATAACATGTGCTAAACATGTGTATGTGACCAATAAAATTTGATTTGATTTGTTGTTCCTAAAACATAACAATATTGACAGATGTGACAACAAATTCTAATCAATACTGACATTCTATGCTTAGAGAACTGATGCAATGGTCTACCTGTTAGAGACTGTCCAATTTCTGCCATTTTCCTTTCTGACTCTGTTGCAACTTCTGTTGCTCAGGAAAGCCTCTGTGGCAGAGAGTCCACTAAAACAAAAAAACAGGAAATGTTAGGAATATCACTAGAGTCAACCAGCATCAAGTAAATGAATAACAATTCCAAGTGTACTAACGTTTCCTCTGGGGTATCTTTTTCCCATGGTGGAGAAGGGCATCAGTCAGGAGGTCAATACGATGGGATGGCGTCATCCCTTTGGTGACCTTCCCAAAATGCCTCAGATACGACCACAGCCCCACAGCACCTTCGACATATCTTGTGTTGAATTTCATCTAGAAATATAAAATCATATCAAACCATGGTAAAAGGGTTATTTGGTTAAAACGTATAAAATATGAATAAATACCTACTGACAACATTAATGATCATGTTCAAGTACCTGACAGGGTAAGTCATGTCCATTACCATGGAAAACTGGCACAACAAATTTGATCACATGCTTCAATTCAGGAAAGTTTCTCTAAAAAGTCATGGACAAAATGTTAATGTCAAATAATATTTTTGGTGAAAACTGCTATTCAAATGTTAAAATAAACGAGATCTTGAATAAAAAAGGTGAATTACTTGCACATGTGGTTGCATTGTCACGCCCTGACTCTAGGGACTCGTATTTGTTGAGTCAGGGTGTGTATTTTCTGTGTTGTGTTGTGCTATGTTGATTGTCTATGTTTAGATCTAGTATGTGTAGATCTATGTTGGCCGGTGTGGTTCCCAATCAGAGGCAGCTGTAGCTTGTTGTCTCTGATTGGGGACCATACTTAGGTAGCCTCTTGGCACTAGTGGGTTGTGGGATCTTGTTCCGTGTGAGGTTTGTTGTGTGTACCGTAGGACGTCACGTATCGTTAATTTGTCGTGGTGTTTATTTCTATAATTAAATAAACATGAATGCATCTCACGCTGCGCCTTGGTCCTTCTCGTTCGTCAACGATCGTGACAGAAGATCCCACCATACCCCACCATGATATCATGAGTTCAAATAATTCTAGATTTCATTCACATTCCCTTCTAGTTGTGCATAAGGTAACAATGGAAGTTATAATGTTATCACTTTACCTCTGTTGGTGATATGGGCTTATAAACAAATCAATCCACATTAGCTTGGTTTGCAAAGTACTTTTCCTCAGGATCCAAAAATGTGGTCCTCTGTAGCTCAGCTGGTAGAGCACGGCGCTTGTAACGCCAAGGTAGTGGGTTCGATCCCCGGGACCACCCATACACAAAAATGTATGCACGCGTGATTGTAAGTCGCTTTGGATAAAAGTGTCTGCTAAATGGCATATTATATATTATACTACTTTTTCCTAGGCAAACCAAAAAGCCCATCCGCTGCTACCACCACTGTTCCATTGTCCTGTAAAGAGATGTCAAATATACTTGGATCTGGGATCCCAATTAACAATTAAAATAAAAGACTAGAAGTCTGTTAGTCTGTACAATTGTTTGACAAAATGTAACAGAGATGTTTCTAATAGATCATTTGTTTTGCTTTGAACTGTTTTGGGGGGTGATTAACCTCTTAAGGATCGGACCCTTTTTTAAATTCTCGCCTAAAATGACATCCCCAAATCTAACTGCCTGTAGCTCAGGACCTGAAGCAAGGATATGCATATTCTTGCTAAACATTTGAAACGAAACACTTTGAAGTTTGTGGAAATGTGAAATTAATGTAGGAGAATATAACACATTAGATCTGGTAAAAGAAAATACAAACAAAAAATGTTTTCTATTTTTCTTTTTGTTCCATCATCTTTGAAATGCAAGAGAAAGGCCACAATATAATATTGCAGTTTAGGCGCCATTTAGATTTTGGCCACTAGATGGCAGCAGTGTGCAAAGTTTCAGATTGATCCAGTGAAGCATTGCAATACTGGACTATTTTGTATCAAGTCTGCCCAAATGTGCCGAATTGGTCAATTGATACATTTTCAAGTACATAACTATAGAGAACATACAAAAAGTATATGGTAATACAAAATGTAAGTTTACACACTACCAGGAATGTCATACATGATCGATCATTAGCTTATACATTAACTTTCATTTATCTTTCACACATCTAGATGCCTGGGCGGGGTGGGTGTAGAGCCAGAGACAGCAGGGGTTCAAAATGTAGAACCCAGTTCCGACATTTGAATATAAAAAAAATTGATTTTATCAAACAAAACTATGCTACATTTTTATCTCTGGGACCCTTAGGATGACAAATCAGAGCAAGATTACTGAATGTAAGTACATTATTTACCTTCAGAGGTGAATGTATCAAACCAGTTGCCGTGATAATTTTTGTTGTTGTTGTGCACTCTCCTCAAACAATAGCATGGTATTCTTTCACTGTAATAGCTACTGTAAATTGGACAGTGCAGTTAGATTAACAAGAATTTAAGCTTTCTGCCTATGTAAGACATGTCTATGTCCTGGAAGGTTTACTAATCACATTAGCGCACGTTAGCTCAACCGTCCCGTATAAGGGACACCGATCCCGTAGAGGTAAAACATTTAATAGGCCAATAAGATACAACAAACCTTGGGAGAGAGCAGGCACTGGATTCCATTGGCAGTTTCTGGGACCAGACGGCGCAACAAGTCAAGTTCTGACATAGTATGTCGGAACTCCTCATAGGACTCATTTGTCAGGGCAGTATACAAGTCTCTTCCCTGAAATTAATAAACAGAGTCACTTAAAGGCACTCTGATTCATTACTGCATTCCATCTAGTAGGCCATCAACACACAGCAAATGCATCTTCACATACAAGTAGCACTTGGTTTCTATGACAGATCCTTTTACCAAAACAGGAATTTGGTTATGAACTTTTGCAGACAAAGTAGACACATTATAGAATCAGATTATAAAAGTGATTACATACTGTCCTAAGAGGAAAATTGAATGACAGGGCTATGGCCCTCAGAGAAACAGCACTCTCAAGCTGCAGGCTGGTTATCCGCTTGAGTAGTGAGCAGACCACTGCAGTCTGAGGCTGGCAGGGTGTGCAAGGCCAGAGCATGTACCTGACCAATGACACTGCTTCCGGCTCACACTGGCAGAGCTCTACTCTCACATCATGCACTCAGCCTGAAAGAAGAAAAATAGTTAGTCATAAAAAGTTCCATTAAAAAGTAACAAATAAACTGTTAATAGAATGGAGCAAAAACTACACATTTTCCAATGCAAATATACATTGTTTTCTTTGACATATCTGTGATGTGTAAAGGCACAATTCGCAATCGGGAATTCAGTTTCACCATCATTCGGGGTCAACAACGTAGAGAACTTTGCATTTCCATAGTAAAGTTTAGGTTTGGTGAAAAATGTATGGGAAATAACGTTACCTCTGGATAACAGCACATGGAGCAGAAGCCTATCTCCTGTTTCAGTAGCGTGAGACAATTTGATATACAAGTATACCACCTGATATGTCTTACCCCAAATCCATCTGCTTAATGCGGAGTGCCAAGCAGAGATGCATTGGGTCCCGCTTTTTAGAGTCTTTGGTATGACTAAACTGGGGATTGAACCCAACCTTCCAATCTCACGGCCGACACTATCCCCAAGGCCACTGAGTTGATGGGTGCATTCTGCTTTTAAATAAACAACATCCGCTGCAGATTGTCAGCTGCTGTAACTCAAAACCGAGGTTTTAGGTTTTCTCCTTCAATGATTTCACCTTGAAACAAGTTGTTTGAGGGCAATCGCTTACCGAAACTGTCTTGTTCACTTTTAATATCTGCAAAACCATGCCTTCCGAGTTGTAAAGGGGTGGCCAGCCACATAATGTTTTAAAAGTATCTCATGACAACAACAACTATCCCATTGACTATATCCAGTAATAGTTTCTTATTGTTCTAGTTATGATCTCATAACACAGTGACGGTACTACAATAAAGGCACAAGCCATAATCAAGGGGTATACACTGAGTATACCAGACATTAGGAACACCTTCCAAATACTGAGTTTCACCCCCCTTTTGGTCAGTCTATGTCATGGAAAGAGCAGGTGTTCTTAATGTTTTGTATACTCAGTGTTTTTATGTAGAGAAAGGTTTTTGTTTACTGTAAGATATCATTAAACAAATGCTTTATTACTTACCAAAGTCATCAAATACCCTGAGAAGTCTACTGTGGTAGAGTGAGCACTTATGGCCATCTCTCCGCCTCCAGTGCCATTAGAAAGCAAACGGAAGTGTCGCTTAAATTGACCATCCTTAAGAGGAAGGGTATTGGTTAAGAGTTTCATGTGCAAAGCTGTCATCAAGGCAAAGGGTGGCTATTTGAAGAATCTCAAATATAAAATATATTTGTATTTGTTTAACACTTTTTTGGTTACTATATGATTATGTGTTATTTTATAGTTTTGATGTCTTCACTATTATTCTAAAATGTAAAAAAATTGTAAAAATAAAGAAAACCCCTTGAATGAGTAGGTGTGTCCAAACTTTTGACTGGTAGTGTATATATATATTTACACATATTTAACCCCTTTTTTTGGGTAGGCAAAAAACTACCTCCATACTTCCATTATTTGTTTTACCTGTACGGTTACCTTCAGGCGAGTCCCGTGACAGTACCTTCAGGCGAGTCCCGTGACACAACATTATCTGCTAAATATGTGTATGTGACCAATAAAATTTGATTCGATTTTGATTTGAGGGGGTTATTAAAAGAACCTTTGAGTTCGTTGATTATCGTTGAGTGACAAATGGACAGGGAGTGTGGTGTGTGTACTACTGCACGTGTCTTGCTACTACAACAGGGGAGAGAACAGTGAAGAGACCAACTCTCAAACCCTCAAGGAATACGTCGTTGCCCTCATCCGTCAGATGCACTCCATCCCTACAGTACTGCCCAGGGACACACTGCTTAATGGCAGGGTGGCGGATTGTGTGCATGTCCCTGTACACCAGGTGATTGACAGAGCGCCGGGCCCTCTCTATGCACCTTTAAACATCCAGCTCCTCCGCCGCGCGATATCTGAGAAGACAACCGTTGTACCGGGAACATTCGGATGAATCACCTCGAAATCCTCGTGCATCTGCCGCACCAGTGCCATCCCCTTGATGTATCCCAAGTCATTTCCACCTAGATGGATGACTACGATGTCAGGGGGAGAAGTAGCACAGGCCGTATGATGGCGCAGAACACTGAGCAGTTCGTCCCACTTCATTTCTCGCTTTCCGAGCCACCTATGTCAGTCAACAAGGCCAAGGTTGTGATGATTCCCGACTGCCCTGGCACGCCTCTCCAACCAGTGTATCCACGAATGCCGAACAAGCCACACATTTTTACATTACATTTTAGTAATTTAGCAGACGCTCTTATCCAGAGCGACTTACAGTTAGTGAGTGCATACATTATTTTTTTATTTTTCATACTGGCCCCCCGTGGGAATCGAACCCACAACCTTGGCGTTGCAAACGCCATGCTCTACCAACTGAGCTACATCCCTGCCGGCCATTCCCTCCCCTACCCTGGACGACGCTGGGCCAATTGCGCGCCGCCCCATGGGTCTCCCGGTCGCAGCAGGCTATGACAGAGTCTGGATTCGAACCAGGATCTCTAGTGGCACAGCTAGCACTGCGATGCAGTAGACCACTGCGCTCACACAGTCTTCATGCCGACGTCCATGTTGATGAATGAGTATCTGCTTGGAAGCCCGCGAAAAAGAAGGGTGCAAAATGTAGTAGCAGTATAGATGTGGAATAAATAGAACTCCATTCCAATTGAAAAATATCATACCCAGATTCCTTTCTTGCTCCCATTTCAGGGAAGCTTTAAATGTACAATTTAGACTTTTGCAAGGACAATAAACAATTTTCTGTATGTTTCTCGTTTTTCTAGCGAACATACATATTGAAGTACCAATTCCAATCTGTTCTACCTGCTGTATTTCTATGTCCTTGAGCATAAGGCGTTATCTCTGCTCTGAGAGGATCTCCTGTCAGACTTTCACTCTCCCTTTTATCTCTGCAATAGGCTAATCTTCAACAACGACTCATAAACGATTAATCATCACCATACAAGACAATTCTGGCTAAATGTATCCATATTTTTACATTGTATTTCTGATGTCAGATTTGTAAATATTTATTTCATTTTTCTTAAGAGTGTTTTGTACTTGTCTAATGACTTTGTATTTTACAGGTGTTTCTCAGCAGTCTTTGTATCAGGAGTTGCCAAAATTGTACTTGACGATCCACAGGGTTATCTATGCATGTTTTTTTTTTTATTCAAGCCCAGTGCTACCAAACCTGATTCTACTAAGCTGTTTATCAAGACCTCACCTGTTCATCGAGACCATGAATAGTAGAATCAGATGTGGTAGAACTGGGCTTTAACAAAAAAGCCAGCATAAACCTATAGCTTGTCAAGAGCAATTGTGGCCATACCTGAATTGTATTTACAAAGTTGACTATATCTGATTAATATACATTTGTTTGTACATTATATTTTTAGTGATAACTCACTTTTTTATTTTACAGGTAATGTTGTACTAGGCATTTCTTCAGTACTATATTATTTCTGTTGCCATTGGTCATAGTTTACTTTTACTTAACTTGTATTGCTGTGTTATTTTGTACTATAATGTTGTATAATAATGTTGCATAATCACCTTCTGGTGTAAAAACCATGGGAATTAAAAAACGAAAACTATGTTTTAAGTGAGAAGTAGTCATTGGTCTGAAGCCAAAACAAAAAAGGAAACTCACATGAGCACCACAATGCCTATTCCACCCATGCTCTGCCAAGGTTTTCCAGCACACAGCTTTGACCCTACTACAGTAGCTATGCTGGTATTGTACTTCAAACTATGTATAAGCTGGTTGCTTAGGATTCAAACCTTCTCAAACAGCTTAATTCATACTTTTCAGAGGGATAATGGACTTCACAGCGTCCTGCTATTAAAATTATGTATACTGGTGTATATATATATATATAATTTGGCTGTATGTATTTTTAGATATTAGCCTATTATAAATGTGTATTGTTGCGTCACTATCTTTATTACAAAAATAAATACAAATACAAACAACTTTAAGCTACATATTATTTTGACAGAGGTAATGAACTGTCCATTGATCAGCACAGAAATGGATAAAACAGGACCATGTTTGAAACGCAAGTGGTTCTGAGCTTACGTCAATATAACACAGGTAAGCTAACAGTTACAGAAATCGAGAATGCAGACAGGCTCTATCTGAGCTACTGTTTCCAACACACCACCACCTGTTGTAACGTTGGGCACCTGACCAAATGTTATTATAATATTTTTTTTCAATGCCATGTATTGCTAAAATAAAGGTTTCAGGAAGGTTTAATGAATATAAAATGACAGATTTGTTTTTGCTTTTCAAACTATACTGAACAAAAATCTAAACGCAACATGTAAAGTGTTGGTCCCATGTTCCATGAGCTGAAATAAAAGATCCCCAAAATGTTCCATACGCACAAAAAACGTATTTCTCTCAAAGTGTACACAAATTTGTTTATATCCCTGTTAGTGAGCATTTCTTCTTTGCCAAGATAATCCATCCACCTGACAGGTGTGGCATATAAAGAAGCTGATTAAACAGCATGATCATTACACAGGTACCCCTTGTGCTGGGGACAATAAAAGGCCACTCTAAAATGTGCAGTTTTGTCACACAACACAATGCCACAGTCTCAAGTTTTGAGAGAGCGTGCAATTGGCATGCTGACTGCAGGAATGTCCACCGGAGCTGTTGCCAGAGCATTGAATGTTAATTTCTCTACCATAAGCCGCCTCCAACGTCGTTTTAGAAAATTTGGCAGTACGTCCAACCACCCTCACAACCGCAGACCACGTGTATGACGTCGTGTGGGGGAGCGGTTTCATCGACGGTAATTTGAATGCACAGAGATATCGTGGACGAGATCTTGAGGCCCATTGTGAGGCCCATTTTTTAAAGGAATCTGTGACCAACAGATGCATATCTGTATTCCCAGTCATGTGAAATCCATAGATTAGGGCCTAATTTATTTATTTCAATTGACTGATTTCCTCATATGAACTGTAACTCAGTAAAATCTTTGAAATTGTTGCATGTTGTTTATATTTTTGTTCAGTATAGTTTAAACACCAATATCGCCATTATCAGACCCATTTAGTGTAAAAAACACAATTTTTGTCATTGTATAGTTTAGTTGTGCAGTTATTAGTTATATCACCAGATAGTGCTTTAGAGAAAGGTGTCTGTGGCTGGGTGCACATTACTTTGACTCAAAATAGAAGAGTTCACTGTCTTTCTTCTCTTTTCTGTGCTTCTCTCCTGTGAAGACAGACAGACAGACAGACAGACAGACACACAGACAGACACACAGAGAAAGACAGACAGACAGACAGAGAAAGACAGAGAAAGACAGAGACAGACAGACAGAGACAGACAGACAGACAGACAGAGGTCAGTGAAGATGACAAACTAATACAGCATGTTCCACTGAAGACTCCAAATCCTAACTTTAGATATCCACTAATAACTGAAACCTGTGTACATCATCACATGCATTCATGTCAATTAAGGATTGGTGGTAAAGTTGACATTGGTGTTTCAAAGACAGACACCCAGAGAGATATTCACCTGTTTGATTAGTGAGAGAGAAAGCTCATTCCTTTGGAGCAGAGTTGTGGGAGGAGTTGGAACCAACATCAGAAGCTACAAGGAAAACAGACACAACCACATTCTAAAATACATTCATTCCAACACAATTAATCCAAAGTCAGAAGCTAATGATGAAGCGTTTGTGTTTCAGTTTCAGTGATGAAGTCAGAAGCAGAATAAAGGCAGGCACTTACTGTTGGCCGGAATGAAGCCTGAAACACAGAGATAAACATGATGTTATTATTGACTCTGATAGCTTGGTTTGGTGGAATATTCTCTTATATAATATACTCTTCCAAATGACATCCCCAGCAACAACAATGACCAATAGGAGAGCTACCACCCCTCCAATGATGGGGGTTGGGTCAATTGCACCTGTACTCAACAGAACAGTGCGTTTTCATCTCAAATGAACTCCAAGCAGCATCCCCAATGTCAATAAAAGTTCATGAGGTCAATGAGAACATGCAGTCAGAAAGGTAGTGTTACTGAATAGATAAGTGAACAAAGATTAGGAATATTGGGCACATTCAGTTGGAGGGTTGGGTATAGTGTATATTTCTCCCTCTTACTGATGTTGGTCTTTCCCCAGTTGGTCTTGATCTCAGGCTCAGTCAGAACCTTGATGAAGTCCTCCATGATACCCGTGACTTGAACCACACACTGATACTTGTTCTTCGTCCACTCCTCAGGCGTCACTGTAAGGTGGGTGCTTTTCTGGAATGTTCCATCATCGTTGGGGAGAGTCTCTTCATGCTCCACATCTTCATGCTCATCGTGTCCGTCTTTCTGCCAGAACACCATGACTCCACTGGGGTAGAAACCTGTAGCGTGGCAGGTCACTGGAGAGGAGGGGGTCTTCTGGAGCAGAGACACTGAAGGAGGAACTGGAGGGAGAGAATAAATAGAGGGAATAGACAGACACACAGAGATAGATATGTGAGAGAAAATGACAGAGCGGGTGGCAGAAAAAGAGAGAACATGAGAGTTAAATGACAAATGCTTTTCATTATAATCATATTGTACATGAATCTCAAGTTAATGTGAGGTCAATACAACACATTGTGAAATGGTTTCTGATAATGAAATATCACATCATTGCTGTGTAAGTAGAGCTATGTCATATCAAGTGTCTCTGTACCTGTCCTCTTCAGAGTGCTCTTCCCATAGTCCAGATACTTCTTCAGCCACTCAATGCAGGTCTGCATTAAGTAGTGTTTGTTCTGCTCATTGAAAGCCTTGTCACTGTCCCACTTGTGTTTGGTGACAAGTGCCTGTGGCATTGTAGCGATCCATGTCAATGTTTTCAGGTCAAATGCTATGAAATCCTCTCCATCATATCCAAACTGATCAAACCCCTCTGTGACTCCAGTCTCATCATCCCACTCACAGCCGTACATGTTCTGGACAATGTGCACACCTGAGGGGAAAAAGAGAGAGAGAGAGGATCATCACTACTGTGCATCGCTCCATCTGTCCTCCAGATTCCATCTGCCAGTGGGATCTCCATCATCATGTATTAGTTGTTCAACCAGACTGGAATAAAACAGAGAGATCAGCTCAGACCTCTACAGTGTGATGATGACGTCACACCTTCACCACAGAGACAGAGAGAGTTGATGAGGAGACTCAGAGAGTGTGGATCTATTCTACACCAGCTGATGTTGGCTTGGTTCTATCTACTGTGTTGAAGATACACATTGTGTTCATTACAGTAGTGTTACTCTAACAAATGAATGTTGTAGAATACTGTAGTTTTCAGTGAGGTATGTCAATTAATAAAACACTGTTGCTAAATGAAGACTGTCCACTAGTGATGATGTCATAGATAGATGAAGTGAGAGAGGATCCTCTGTTCAGTCAGGAACAACAGGAGAGAGAGATGGAGAGACCAAATCAAATCAAATCAAATCAAATGTTATTTGTCACATACACGTGTTTAGCAGATGTTATAGCGGGTGTAGCGAAATGCTTGTGCTTCTACATTTACGTTTACGTCATTTAGCAGACGCTCTTATCCAGAGCGACTTACTAATTCTAGCTCCGACAGTGCAGTAATATCTAACAAGTAATATCTAACAATTTCACAACATATACCCAATACACACAAAACTAGTAAGGAATGGAATTTAAGAAAATATACATATATTTCAAAACACTGCTACTCCTACTGCTCTCTCATCGTCTGACCATGTGTTCTCGCATACCCCGAGAGCATCTGGTCAGCGGGGTGGTGGCACAGGAATCTTCATCTCTCCCAAGTGGACATTCTCAATTTTTTCCCTGACCCATCTGTCTATCTCCTCATTTGAATTCCATGCTGTCACAGTCACTAGCCCATTTAAGCTTAATATCCTTGTCATCTATCGCCCTCCAGGTTCCCTTGGAGAGTTCATCAATGAGCTTGACGCCTTGATAAGTTCCTTTCCTGAGGATGGCTCACCCCTCACAGTTCTGGGGGATTTCAACCTCGCTACGTCTACATTTGACTCATTTCTCTCTGACTCCTTCTTTCCACTCCTCTCCTCTTTTGACCTCACCCTCTCACCGTCCCCCCCTACTCACAAGGCAGGCAATATGCTTGACCTCATCTTTACTAGATGCTGTTGTTCTACTAATCTCACTGCAACTCCCTCCATGTCTCTGACCACTACTTTGTATCCTTTTCTCTCTCGCTCTCCTCCAACACTACTCACTCTGCCCCTACACAGATGGTAATGCGCCGTCGCAACCTTCGCTCTCTCTCTCCCGCTACTCTCTCCTCTTCCATCCTATCATCTCTTCCCTCTGCTCAAACCTTCTCCCTCCAATCTCCTGATTCTGCCTCCTCAACCCTCCTCTCCTCACTTTCTGCATCCTTTGACTCTCTATGTCCCCTATCCTCCCGGCCGGCTCGGTCCTCCCCTCCAGCTCCGTGGCTTGATGACTCATTGCGAGCTCACAGAACAGAGCTCCAGGCAGCTGAGCGGAAATGGAAGAAAACTAGACTCCCTGCGGACCTGGCATCTTTTCACTCCCTCCTCTCTACATTTTCTTCATCTGTTTCTGCTGCTAAGGCCACTTTCTACCACTCTAAATTCCAAGCATCTGCCTCAAACCCTAGGAAGCTCTTTGCCACATTCTCCTCCCTGCTGAATCCCCCCTCCTCCCTCTCTGTGGATGACTTCGCCAACCATTTTGAAAAGAAGGTTGACGACATCCGATCCTCGTTTGTAAAGTCAAATGACACTGCTGGTCCTGCTCACACTGCCCTACCCTATGCTTTGACTTCTTTCTCCCTCTCTCTCCAGATAAAATCTTGCGACTTGTGATGGCAGGCCACCCAACAACCTGCCCGCTTGACCCTATCCCCTCCTCTCTTCTCCAGACCATCTCCGGTGACCTTCTCCCTTACCTCACCTCGCTGATCAACTCATCCTTGACCGCTGGCTATGTCCCTTCCGTCTTCAAGAGAGCGAGAGTTGCACCCCTTCTCAAAAAAACCAACACTCGATCCCTCTGATGTCAACAACTACAGACCAGTATCCCTTCTTTCTTTTCTCTCCAAAACTATTGAGCGTGCCGTCTTTAGCCAACTCTCTTGCTATCTTTCTCAGAATGACCTTCTTGATCCAAACCAGTCAGGTTTCAAGACTGGTCATTCAACTGAGACTGCTCTTCTCTGTGTCACGGAGGCTCTCCGCACTGCTAAAGCTAACTCTCTCTCCTCTGCTCTTGTCCTTCTAGACCTGTCTGCTGCCTTTGATACTGTGAACCATCAGATCCTCCTCTCCACCCTCTCCGAGCTGGGCATCTCCGGCGCGGCTCACTCTTGGATATCGTCCTACCTGACCGGTCGCTCCTACCAAGTGGCGTGGCGAGAAGCTGTCTCCGCACCACGTGCTCTCACCACTGGTGTCCCCCAGGGCTCAGTTCTAGGCCCTCTCCTATTCTCGCTATACACCAAGTCACTTGGCTCTGTCATATCCTCACATGGCCTCTCCTATCATTGCTACGCTGACGACACACAACTAATCTTCTCCTTTCCCCCTTCTGATAACCAGGTGGCGAATCGCATCTCTGCATGTCTGGCAAACATATCAGTATGGATGACGGATCACCACCTCAAGCTGAACCTTGGCAAGACGGAGCTGCTCTTCCTCCCGGGAAGGGACTGCCTGTTCCATGATCTCGCCATCACGGTTGACAACTCCGTTGTGTCCTCCTCCCAGAGTGCGAAGAGCCTTGGCAACACCCTGTCGTTCTCCGCTAACATCAAGGCGGTGACCCGATCCTGTAGGTTCATGCTCTACAACATTCGGAGAGTACGACCCTGCCTTACACAGGAAGCGGCACAGGTCCTAATCCAGGCACTTGTCATCTCCCGTCTGGATTACTGCAACTCGCTGTTGGCTGGGCTCCCTGCCTGTGCCATTAAACCCCTACAACTCATCCAGAATGCTGCAGCCCGTCTGGTGTTCAACCTTCCCAAGTTCTCTCACGTCACTCCGCTCCTCCGCACACTCCACTGGCTTCCAGTTGAAGCTCGCATCTGCTACAAGACCATGGTGCTTGCCTACAGAGCTGTGAGGGGAACGGCACCTCCGTACCTTCAGGCTCTGAGCAGTCCCTACATCCAAACGAGGGCATTGCATTCATCCACCTCTGGCCTGCTGGCTCCCCTACCTCTGCGGAAGCATAGTTCCCGCTCAGCCCAGTCAAAACTGTTCGCTGCTCTGGCACCCCAATGGTGGAACAAGCTCCCTCACGACGCCAGGACAGCGGAGTCACTCACCACCTTCCGGAGACATTTGAAACCCCACCTCTTTAAGGAATACCTGGGATAGGATAAAGTAATCCTTCTACCCCCCCTTACCCCAACCCCCCCCCCAAAAAAAAAAAATAATAAATAAATAAAAATAAAAATAAAAAATAAACATTGTAAAGTGGTTATCCCACTGGCTATAAGGTGAATGCACCAATTTGTAAGTCGCTCTGGATAAGAGCGTCTGCTAAATGACGTAAATGTAAATGTAAATGTATATATGGATAAGCAATGACAGAGTGGCATGGACTAAGATACAGTAGAATATTATAGAATAGAATGCAGTACATACATGTGAGATGAGTTGTGCAAGATATGTAAACATTATTAAAGTGACTAGTGTTCCATTTCTTAAAGTGGCCAGTGATTTCAATAGGCAGCAGCAGCCTCTAATGTGCTAGTGATGGCTATTTAACAGTCTGATGGCCTTGAGATAGAAGCTGTTTTTCATTCTCTCGGTCCCAGCTTTGATGCACCTGTACTGACCTCGCCTTCTGGATGATATTTTATTTTTTATTTTATTTCACCTTTATTTAACCAGGTAGGGGTGAACAGGCAGTGGCTCGGGTGGTTGATGTCCTTGATGATCTTTTTGGCCTTCCTGTGACATCGGGTGCTGTATGTGTCTTGGAGGTCGGGTAGTTTGCCCCCGGTAATGCATTCGGCAGACCGCACCACCCTCTGGAGAGCCCTGCGGTTGCGGGTGGTGCAGTTGCCGTATCAGGTGGTGATACAGCCCCGAGAGGATGCTCTCAATTGTTCATCTGTAAAAGTTTGTGAGGGTTTTAGGTGCCAAGCCGAATTTCTTCAGCCTCCTGAGGTTGAAGAGGCTCTGTTGCGCCTTCTTCACCCCACTGTCTGCGTGGGTGGACCATTTCAGTTTATCTGTGATGTGTACGCCAAGGAACTTGAAGCTTTCCACCTTCTCCACTGCAGTCCCATCAATGTGGATAGGGGGTGCACCCTCTGCTGTTTCTTGAAGTCCACGATCATCTCCTTTGTTTTGTTGACGTTGAGTGAGAGGTTATTTTCCTGGCACCACACTCCCAGAGCCCCTCACCTCTCCTCCCTGTAGGCGGTCTCGTAAATGTTGGTAATCAAGCCTACTACTGTTGTGTCGTCTGCAAACTTGATGATTAAGTTGAGGCGTGCTTGGCTACGCAGTCATGAGTGAACAGGGAGTACAGGAGGGGGCTGAGCACGCACCCTTGTGGGGCCCCAGTGTTGAGGATCAGTGAAGTGGAGATGTTGTTTCCTACCTTCACCACCTGGGGCGGCCCGTCAGGAAGTCCAGGACTCAGTTGCACAAGGCAGGGGTTCAGACCCAGGGCCTCGAGCTTAATGATGAGCTTGGAGGGTTCTATGGTGTTGAATGCTGAGCTATAGTCAATGAACATCATTCTTACATAGGTATTCCTCTTGTCCAGATGGGATAGGGCAGTGTGCAGTGTGATGGCGATTGCATCGTCTGTGGATCTATTGGGGCGGTAAGCAAATTGAAGTGGGACTAGGGTGACAGGTAAAGTAGAGGTGATATGATCCTTGACTAGTCTCTCAAAGCACTTCATGATGACAGAGGTGAGTGCTACAGGGCGATAGTCATTTAGTTCAGTTACCTTTGCCTTCTTGGGTACAGGAACAATGGTGGCCATCTTGAAGCATGTGGGAACAGCAGACTGGGAAAGGGAGAGATTGAATATGTCCATAAACACACCAGCCAGCTGGTCTGTGCATGCTCTGAGAACGCGGCTAGGGATGCCGTCTGGGCCGGCAGCCATGCGGGGGTTAACATGCTTAAATGTCTTAATCACGTCGGCCACAGAGAAGGAGAGGCCACAGTCCTTAGTAGTGGGCCTCGTCAGTGGCACTGTGTTACCCTCAAAGCGGGCAAAGAAGGTGTTTAGCTTGTCTGGAAGCGAGACGTCGGTGTCGGCGACGTGGCTGGTTTTCCTTTTGTAGTCCGTGATTGTCTGTAGACCCTGCCACATACGTCTCGTGTCTGAGCCGTTGAATTGCAACTCCACTTTGTCGCTATACTGATGTTTAGCCAGTTTAATTGCCTTGCGGAGTGAGTAGCGACACTGTTTGTATTCTGCCATATTCCCAGTCACCTTGCCATGGTTGAATGGGGTGGTTCGCGCTTTCAGATTTGGCGCGAATGCTGCCATCTATCCACGGTTTCTGGTTAGGGTAGGTTTTAATAGTCACAGTGGGCACAACATCACCTATACACTTCCTGATAAACTCAGTCACCGTTTCAGTGTATACATCTAAATTATTTTCGGAAGCTACCCAGAACATATCCCAGTCGCGTGATCAAAACAATCTTGAAGCGTGGATTCGGATTGGTCAGACCAGCGTTGAATAGTCCTTAGCACGGGTATTTCCTGTTTGAGTTTCTGCCTATAGGAAGGGAGAAGCAAAATGGAGTCGTGGTCAGATTTGCCGAAAGGAGGGCGGGGGAGGGCCTTATAACCATCCCGGAAGTTCGAATAGCAATCTTCGAGGATTTTGGCAGCGCGAGTACAACAGTCGATATGTTGATATTTTATTGTGAGATATCCTAGGTCGGGTGACCAAAAGGACTCGAGTTCCTGTATGTTACTACAATTACACCATGAGTCGTTAATCATGAAACACACACCTCCGTCCTTCTGCTTCCCGGAGAGATATTTATTCCTGTCTGCGTGATGAACTGAGAACACCTCTGGCTGGACCGATTCCGACAGAATATCCAAGAGAGCCATGTTTCTGTGGAAACAAAGTATGTTACAGGCCTTGATGTCTCTCTGGAAAGAAATCCTTGCTCTAAGTTCTTCGACCTTGTTAACCAGAGATTGAACATTAGCGAGTAGTATACTTGGAAGCGGTGGGTGGTGTGCGCGCCTCCTAAGTCGAACCAGCAGGCCGCTCCGAGTGCCTCTCCTCCGCCTGCAATGTTTTGGGTCAGCCGCTGGAATCAGTTCAATTGCCCTGGGGAGGGCAAACAAAGGATCTGCTTCGGGAAAGTCGTAATCCTGGTCGTAATGCTGGTGTGTTACCGGCGCTCTGATATCCAATAGTTTTCTCCGGCTGTATGTAATGATACAAAACACTTTCTGAGCAAATAATGTAAAAAATAATACATAAAAAAACAAAATACTGCAAAGTTTCCTAAGAGCTAGTCGCGAGGCCGCCATTTTCGTTGGCGCCAGATCCACACACAATTAGAGCAGAGAAGACCAAACACACATCATCCATCATCATCAACATCACCATCATCATCATGAAGAAAATTACCCTGGAATGACTGGCTGAATTGGCCATTTACAAAAGATGTTTACTCTTTGCATATTTGAAATATAACTTATTAAGGATAGTGCATCACTCACCTCCAGTATGATTGAAGCGATGCTTGGCAATATCAATGTTGGCTTTGAAGGTCTGCTCGGCACCAATGGAGGACTGAGTGTTTCTATTCCAGTAATCAGGGCCAACTGCTTCTTTTATCCACTCCTGTCTGGGAGTTTCTCTGCGGCTGACGCTGTCATAATATGACACGGGCTCTCCATTCACCAACCCAACAGTCACAAACTCTGGGAAGTCTGGTATTCCGGAGGTCGCAGTGTACACATAACGCAGTGAATGCGTAGCTGTAAGGTAGACAACGTTTATAAGATCACTAAAATGCTATGATTTAACTCCATTCCAACAGTCATGGGAAATACTGGCAGTGTCCGAATACCCATAGGCTACTTGCGTCCTAAATAGTAGGCTGCTTGAGTATGCGAAAAATAAAGTTTAATATACTGAACAAAAATCTAAATGCAACATGTAAAGTGTTGGTCCCATGTTTCATGAGCTGAAATAAAAGATCCCAGAAATGTTCCATAAACACAAAAAGCATCTTTCTCGCAAATTTTGTACACAAATTTGTTTACATCCCTGTTAGTGAGCATTTCTCATTTGCCAAGATAATCCATCCACCTGACAGGTGTGGCATATCAAGAATCTGATTAAACAGCATGATCCTTACACAGGTGCACCTTGTGCTGGGGACAATAAAAGGCCACTCTAAAATGTGTAGTTTTGTCACACAACACAATGCCACAGATGTCTCAAGTTTTGAGGGAGCGAGCAATTGGCATGCTGACTGGAGGAATGTCCACCAGAGCTGTTGCCAGATAATGTAATGTTAATTTCTCTAGCATAAGCTGCCTCCAGCGTCGTTTTCAAGCATTTTTGCAGTACGTCCAACCA
Source organism: Coregonus clupeaformis (assembly GCF_020615455.1). NCBI lineage: Eukaryota > Metazoa > Chordata > Actinopteri > Salmoniformes > Salmonidae > Coregonus > Coregonus clupeaformis. The sequence continues at coordinate 135,899 of NW_025534673.1, forward strand.
GCCTCACAACTGCAGACCACGTACGACGTTATCACGACTTCCTCCAACGCTGCCTCCTCTCCTTGTTCGGGCAGGCTTCGGCATTCGTCGTCACCGGCCTTCTAGCCACTGCCGCTCCTCATCTCATCATTCCATTTATTTTGTCTTGTTTATTTCACACACCTGGTTCATATCCCATCATCAGTACCTGTATAAGTGTTCCCTCTGCCCCCTTGTCTTTGTGTGTGATTGTTTATTGTGGAGGTTAATATAGCTCGGTGGAGCTCTTTTGTATTGTGTATCGCCGGGATATTCTCCCGTGTGCCTTGTTGTTTTCCAGTGTGCCGTATTTCCGCACTGGAGTGTTTTACGCATTGCTGTGTACCACTGTGTTACGGAATAAACCATTTATTCTGTGATTTATCCTCCTGCGCCTGACTCCTTCAAAATCACTCACCACAGACGTCGTGTGGGCGAGCGGTTTGCTAATGTCAACGTTGTAAACAGAGTGCCCCATGGTGGCGGTGGGGTTATGGTATTGGCAGGCATAAGCTATGGAAAACGAACTCAAGTGCATTTTATCGATGGCATTTTGAATGCACAGAGATACCGTGACGAAATCCTGAGGCACATTGTCGTGCCATTCATCTGCGGCCATCACCTCATGTTTCAGCATGATAATGCTCTGCCCCATGTTACAAGGATCTGTACACAATTCCTGGAAGCTGAAAATGTCCCAGTTCTTCCATGGCCTGCAAACTAACCAGACATGTCACCCATTGAGCATGTTTGGGATGCTCTGGATCGACGTGTATGACAGTGTGTTCCAGTTCCTGCCAATATCCAGCAACTTCGCACAGCCATTGAAGAGGAGTGGGACAACGTTCCACAGGCCACAATCAACAGCCTGATCAACTCTATTAGAAAACACCATAATGCAACATTTAGAAAATCGAGTATACTCTAAGTGCCCGGATGTCATACTCATTTTGGCTTTGAGAACAGCTGATCAATTAGATGTGGGATGTGCTACCGAAATCAACGAATAGTGGGAAACAACGCAATCACGCATGACGCATTCTCAGTATGCAAAAATATGTTTTATAGTATATTAATTTTCCTAAAAAATTGTATGGTTTAAATAACAGGGTGTTATACTCATTTCGGCTATTCATCTAGTAGAATTCGATGAACACTTTTCCACAATGCATTGGAAGAGGTGGGCTGCGAGTGACAGACCCTAGTTCTCTTCAAGTAGCCAAACAACAAAACTAGGCTACTTGAATGGGAAGATGTCGAATAGCGAAGCTTCTCCGGTTGGTGTTCAAATGTAGGCTAAGTTCTCCTTAAAATAATCACGAGTATTGCATCGTAGGCTACATCTTTGAAAACAATTTTTAATACATCTGTGAAAAAGCGTCCCATGGTCTGTTTTATCAACTAGCTCAATGTATTCCAAACACTGGTGGTAACCAGATGATCCCAATAATTTTGGTAGCCTAGTTAACGATGCCCCCCTCCGGTATGTTCTATTGTGAACTGTCCGGGACTCCTTGTTGTTTCCCAGTTTACTACTCAAAGATATTTAACTTATTAAGTCAAAGATTAAATGAACTGCAATACACTGGTCTCAAATATAGTAGCATAACTAGGCTACACAAAACCACGGCGGACCCATAGTAAAATGAGAGGCTTTTCTCTGTATTAAAACGTGTCCCAGTGCAACATGCCTCTGCCCACAGGGGTGTGGCTTACTGAGCCTCTGGTATCCCCTTATTGGTATCCAACAAATCTATATATCTCACCACATCGACACCGGAGTTTGGGATGTGGCTGCGTTATAAATGTCATGTTAATCAGGCCTTTTGATTTAAGAAAATTGATTGTTTTAGTTTTATAGGCTAGGCTACCTATTTAATTATTTAATTAATGGATCAAGCCTTAGCATCATTCTGATCTCATTCCCAATGATCAGTGCTTTAGTTTATTATGTTGCTGTCCAGCGGTTCTGAATTTGCCATGCACCCGACTGTCCACGTTTTTCTGTGCAATAGCCTTTTGATTTGAACATTTGAAAAAGTTTTGGTGTGTATACTAGGCTATTTGATTTAATTTATATATGTTACAGCACTTTGGTTTCTCTAATAATTATGTTGAAATGGAAACAAAATGATCTGTTTCTGTCTTCAGTCCTTTTTAAATAGGACCGTGATAGTCTGCCTATAACCAGCCTGAGTAGGCCTATAACTTGTGCTTATGAACAGCCCTTAGCGGTGGTACAGTGGTGAGAACAAGTATTTGATACACTGCCGATTTTGCAGGTTTTCCTACTTACAAAGCATGTAGAGGTCTGTAATTTTTATCATAGGTACACTTCAACTGTGATAGATGGAATCTAAAACAAAAATGCAGAAAATCACATTGTATGATTTTTAAGTAATTAATTTGCATTTTATTGCATGACATAAGTATTTGATCACCTACCAACCAGTAAGAATTCCGGCTCTCACAGACCTGTTAGTTTTTCTTTAAGAAGCCCTCCTGTTCTCCACTCATTACCTGTATTAACTGCACCTGTTTGAACTCGTTACCTGTATAAAAGACACCTGTCCACACACTCAATCAAACAGACTCCAACCTCTCCACAATGGCCAAGACCAGAGAGCTGTGTAAGGACATCAGGGATAAAATGGTAGACCTGCACAATGCTGGGGTGGGCTACAGGACAATAGGCAAGCAGCTTGGTGAGAAGGCAACAACTGTTGGCGCAATTATTAGAAAATGGAAGAAGTTCAAGATGACGGTCAATCACCCTCGGTCTGGGGCTCCATGCAAGATCTCACCTCGTGGGGCATCAATGATCATGAGGAAGGTGAGGGATCAGCCCAGAACTACACGGCAGGACCTGGTCAATGACCTGAAGAGAGCTGGGACCACAGTCTCAAAGAAAACCATTAGTAACACACTACGCCGTCATGGATTAAAATCCTGCAGCGCACGCAAGGTCCCCCCTGCTCAAGCCAGCGCATGTCCAGGCCCGTCTGAAGTTTGCCAATGACCATCTGGATGATCCAGAGGAGGAATGGGAGAAGGTCATGTGGTCTGATGAGACAAAAATATAGCTTTTTGGTCTAAACTCCACTCGCCGTGTTTGGAGGAAGAAGAAGGATGAGTACAACCCCAAGAACACCATCCCAACCGTGAAGGATGGAGGTGGAAACATCATTCTTTGGGGATGCTTTTCTGCAAAGGGGACAGGACGACTGCACCGTATTGAGGGGAGGATGGATGGGGCCATGTATCGCGAGATCTTGGCCAACAACCTCCTTCTCTCAGTAAGAGCATTGAAGATGTGTTGTGGCTGGGTCTTCCAGCATGACAACGACCCGAAACACACAGCCAGGGCAACTAAGGAGTGGCTCCGTAAGAAGCATCTCAAGGTCCTGGAGTTGCCTAGCCAGTCTCCAGACCTGAACCCAATAGAAAATCTTTGGAGGGAGCTGAAAGTCCGTATTGCCCAGCGACAGCCCCGAAACCTGAAGGATCTGGAGAAGGTCTGTATGGAGGAGTGGGCCAAAATCCCTGCTGCAGTGTGTGCAAACCTGGTCAAGACCTACAGGAAACGTATGATCTCTGTAATTGCAAACAAAGGTTTCTGTACCAAATATTAAGTTCTGCTTTTCTGATGTATCAAATACTTATGTCATGCAATAAAAAGCAAATTAATTACTTAAAAATCATACAATGTGATTTTCTGGATTTTTGTTTTAGATTCCGTCTCTCACAGTTGAAGTGTACCTATGATAAAAATTACAGACCTCTACATGCTTTGTAAGTAGGAAAACCTGCAAAATCGGCAGTGTATCAAATACTTGTTCTCCCCACTGTATATTGTCCATATACCACACCCCCTCTGGCCTTATTGCTTAATTATACTATGTGCACAACTAATGGAAGTAGCCTAGTGTGACAAAACATTTGGTAGCAGACCAAACATCAGTGATTTTGAAAAGAGATTCATATTCTAGAAAATGACATTTTCTATTTGAAAGGTATTTTAGCTGAGGAAATAGGAGATTCAGCAACTCTTGGGAGGACAATATCATTAAATAAAAAAACATCTACCGGCATACACTAGGGGCAGCACCGCCATTCATTTTCAATGAAAGAAAAGCGGTAAGAAGCAGAGTGGGCGGGGGACCGTTGGGCGGTGCGAACGTGGTGTGGGAGGTGATGAAAAAGTTCTGCATTTCCCAACTTTATACAAATCACCAGCGGGGAAAGGTGGGCGATGACCAATCATATCGCGTGGTTCCCCTGACGAATTTGACGCTCTGCGACCCAACACTGGAGACTTTCTTCAGCAGATGGCTGACAAAATACTACGATGGAAGCAAATGTAAGTAATTATAAACCGGGTGGTTCGAGCCCTGAATTCTGATTGGCTGACAGCTGTGGTATATCAGACCGTATACCACGGGTATGACAAAACATTTATTTTTACTGCTCTAATTACATTGGTAACCAGTTTATAATAGCAATAAGGTACCTCAGGGGTTTGTGGTATATTGCCAATATACCACGGCTAAGGGCAGTATTCAGGAACTCTGCGTTGCGTTGTGCATAACAGCCCTTAGCCGTGGTATATTGGCCATATACCGCACCCCCTTGGGCCTTATTGGTTAATTATAATATCATAACGAATCATGCAAAAAAAATGTACAGTTGAGAGGACTATGTTAGTTAACGTAGAGACAAACGATTATGCATATTCTTTTGTCATGAAGTTAATTTAAGAAATTATCTATTTAGCAAGCTAGCTGACTGGCTAAAATTAAACAGCTAGCTAGCTATTTAGCTTTATGGGCGCTTTGACATCAGTAGGAAAATGTAATTCGTGTTATTTCATGTTTTAGGGTCTCCTGAGAAAACCAGCAAACCAGGCTGTCATCTTGTGAACCAGTTGATGTAAATAATCTAGCTAGCTAGCTAAAGCATTTACTGCAAATTTTATGTACAATTTTGTAAACTTGCCTTGCTGATATTTGCCATGCGATGCAGCTGAAGTAACATAGCTAGCTAACTATTTTCTTGCTTATTGTGTAATGGGGGATAAAAATACCTGTATGCCTATGGATGTGTAGCTAGCTATGTAGCCGATCTGTGTATGAACCCTAAAATGTTTTGTATAAATATTAGTTCAGAACAGTGGTTTTAATTGCTTCCACCAGTTAATCATTAATCCCCAAGAAATTGCAGAAAATGACTGTTACACTGTTACATGTCAATATTATAATGTAAATATTAGCTAGCTAGCTACAGTGGTGTAAAGTACTTAAGTAAAAATACTTTAAAGTACTACTTAAGTAGTTTTTTGGGGTATCTGTACTTTACTTTACTATTTATATTTTTGACAACTTTTACTTTTATTTCACTACATTCCTAAAGAAAATAATGTACTTTTTACTCCATACATTTTCCCTGACACCCAAAAGTATTTTGAATTGCTAGCAGGACAGGAAAATGGTCAAATTCATGCACTTATCAAGAGAACATCCCTGGTCATCACTTTTGCCTCTGATCTGGTGGACTCACTATACACAAATGCTTTGTTTGTAAATTATGTCTGAGTGTGCCCCTGGCTATCTGAAAAAAAAAAAAAATGGTGCCGTCTGGTTTGCTTAATATTGGGAATTTGAAATGATTTATACTTTTACTTTTAAAACATAAGTATATTTAAGCAATTACATTTACTTTTGATACTTAAGTATAAAAATACTTTTAGACTTTTACTCAAGTAGTATTTTACTAGGTGACTCATCTTTACTTTTACTCACGTATGACAAATTGGGTACTTTTTCCACCCCTGGCTAGCTGTGAACCTCAGCTATCACAGCCGGTTGTATTGACATCAAGACACTCTGAATGGCTTTAATGAAGCCTATGGATTGAGTAAAATATAACATAACTTTATTGTGCCAAGTATGCAAGTCGTATATTAATGTAGTTATTACCAAGCAAGAGTTCCCCACATTGTAGCCTGTACATTCAATATATTCACTGATCATGTACTTTACCTCGGCGAATAAAGGTGCGGTTCAGGTACGAATGTCTTCTTTTTCAGTCATATCCAATACCAGGAGTATCAAACTCCAGTCTTTGAATGATGCTGCATCTGCATGTGTTTATTACAATTACGCACTTCAACAGTGTTTACCGATCCATGGTCCTGGGACATCAATGGTTACACATTGTAACTCTGCAGTAGACTAGAACACATGATTTACATTTTAGTCATTTAGCAGACGCTCTTATCCAGAGTTACTTATAGTTAGTGCATTCATCTTAAGATAGCTAGGTGGGACAACCACATATCACAGGCATAGTAAGTACACGTTTCTCCAATAAAGTAGCGGGGGGATAGGTGTAGCATTTCATCGAATGAGAGACTTAATTTCAATGTGAATGTGAACCAATTCCAGTAGAGAATGTGAAAAGCTTTATTGAAAGAAGTTCAAGTGTTATTAATACATAATACAAGCATTACAAATATTACAATTGTAATATTATATTATAAATACAAGTTCAATCTGTACTTCAATGCCATCTGGTGTGCATTATAAAAACAGAAAAGAAGAAAGAGAAGGTAGGGAGAGGTGTGAGAGTGTCAAAGACAGAAAGAACAGAGGAGCAGGGAAGACAGCATATGTGGTCCTCTGTAGTTCAGCTGGTAGAGCATGGCGCTTGTAACGCCAGGGTAGTGGGTTCGATCCCCGGGACCACCCATACGTAAAAATGTATGCACACATGACTGTAAGTCGCTTTGGATAAAAGCGTCTGCTAAATGGCATATTATGATTCATGAATTACAGTGCTACATATTCTCTCAGGTCATCACAATTACATAATAGAGTCTTTAGCGGTGTCTCCTAACCAGCCTTGGTCCCCCAGGGTTATCTTAGAGCGGGGGAGGTGGCGATGACCAGACTGGGGGTTGGCAAATTCTCTCGCATCAAAACATACCTGCAGACGGGGTCTGTAGTGACGCATCGCAGTGCTAGAGGTGTCACTACAGACCTGGGTTCGATCCCAGGCTGTGTCGCAGCCAGCCGCGACCGGGAGACCCATAATGGCGACGCACAATTGGCCCAGCGTCGTCCGGGTTAGGGGAGGGTTTGGCCGGCTGGGATGTCCTTGTCCCATCGCGCTCTAGCGACTCCTTGTGGCGGGCTGGGCGCATGCACGCAAGACTGGAACTACCAATTGGATATCACGAAAAGAGGGTAAAAAATACATAAAAATAACAACCTTCCTGCAAACAAGAGACAGATGACATGATTAAGCCTTGTGTCTTCTTAATTCTAACACTATGTCAGACATCATAATCATCAGAAGGGGAAATGCAAAACTGACCTTGGATCATTAACTCTGCTACTACTACATCTCTATCTGTATTTCAATGTAAAGCATCTCTTCAATAATACTTCCTGTTGACCTGACCAAGTGACCTCTCACCTCTGATCATGCTGTGCCCTCTATATGTCAGGCAGTTCAGAAGCGGGAGTGGGGGTTCACCGACACAGCTGATATAACCTAGAGCCCTAAAACACAACTCAAAGTCAGTTCCACTGCGTTTTTTTCATTGTTCCCCTCTAATCAGGGACTGATTTAGACCTGGGACATCAGGTGGGTGCAATTCATTGTCAGGTAGAACAGAAAAGCAGCAGGCTCTAGACCTCAAAGGATAAGAAGGTAAGAATTGAATACCACTGACCTAGAGGATTTAGTGAGAAGGGGGGAGAGGGATGAAGTGATGGAGGGAGATTGTTATTGAGAAAATAAGGTAGTTAAGAGTGTTCAACAGGAATCTATCTATGTGTGTGGCCTCACCTGGTGTCCACATTGTCCACACTGAGTGGCTGCAGAGTACTTTATACTGAAAAACATGCACAGACACACGAGGACAAACAATATAGTGTAGTTACATAAATTATGGAGTGTCTTACTATTCTCCATGGTTGGTCCTCTTGCCTATTCTTTGAAGGTGGAAGGAGACAGTTGGACTCCTGAGCCTGCTTACTGCACAACACAATACATCAATCAGATTGATACACAAGTGTGTAGGTGTGGGTTGTAGGGTGTCTTAAGTGTCCTAATTTGTTTCCAGTATGGGTGACTGACACTTAAAGTCTGTTTTGTTTTTGTGCAGATATCACCCTTACCTGAACGGCACCCTCAACTGAGAAGTAGAAATCAACGGGAGAGAAACTGGGAATTGAATAACTGCAGTTGACATAGCTAAGTAAATGGAAGAATACTCTTATTGCAATGTGGGTGCATAGTGTAGTCTATGGCACAAGGTGTTGCCAGGGAACAGCACCCTCTTTAAAGAAGTAGGAGGGGAAGGTCTCCCGCACACGGATTGCCTCCCGTGCTGCAGTGCTGGCCCCTATCCTGGCAACATCCTGCAGAGCAGCATACCTCTCCTCTGGCACACGGCAGTGAGCTACAGGTCCCCTCCTGTCCATCCTAATGAAGTTATGCAGGAGACAGGTAGCCTTCACATATGCCTGAATTCCCCCACGAGGCAGTCCCAGCTGGCCCTGGTCACACTCACGACAATGCACCCAACCGTGTGGCAGTGGTGTAAAGTACTTAAGTAAAAATACTGTAAAGTACTACTTATGTCGTTTTGGGGGGTATCTGTACTTTACTATTTATACTACCGTTCAAAAGTTTGGGGTCACTTAGAAATGTCCTTGTGTTTTAAAGAAAAAAAAAAAATTTGTCCATTAAAAGAACATCAAATTGATCAGAAATACAGTGCAGACATTGTTAATGTTGTAAATGGCTATTGTAGCTGGAAAGAGCTGATTTTTAATGGAATATCTACATAGGCGCACAGTGAGTCCACCAGATCAGAGGCAAAAGTGATGACCAGGGATGTTCTCTTGATAAGTGCAACCACCAGTCCAGTCTTCCAATGGCACGTTGTGTTTGCTAATCAAAGTTTATCATTTTAAAAGGCTAATTGATCATTAGAAAACCCTTTTGCAATTATGTTAGCACAGCTGAAAACTGTTGTGCTGATTAAAGAAGCAATAAAACTGGCCTTCTTGAGACTAGTTGAGTATCTGGAGCATCAGCAATTGTGGGCTTGATTACAGGATCAAAATTGCCAGAAACAAAGAACTTTCTTCTGAAACTCGTCAGTCTATTCTTGTTCTGAGAAATGAAGGCTATTCCATGCGAGAAATTGCCAAGAAACTGATGATCTCGTACAACGCTGTGTACTACTCCCTTCACAGAACAGCGCAAACTGGCTCTAACCAGAATAGAAAGAGGAGTGGGAGGCTCCGGTGCACAACTGAGTAAGAGGACAAATACATTAGAGTGTCTAGTTTGAGAAACAGACGCCTCACAGGTCCTCAACTGGCAGCTTCATTAAATAGTACCCGCAAAACACCAGTCTCAACGTCAACAGTGAAGAGGCGACTCCGGGATGCTGACCAAGGCAGAGTTGAAGCTGAGGAAATACATTAATTGTACAACTCCATGATGATATTTTATATTCTAAACCTCAAAAGTGTATCACGGCTTGTGATTCTTGCGCACTTTTAATTACAACGCACATTCTCTATGGGATTCTATTGCCTGCCATTGCGTCCACCTGCCAAGTCCCGTAGGTAGATTCATATTAGAGTTGGAACAAATTAAAATAACAAATACTTTTTATATATATCTAGTTGACAGAGGTGTGGATGTATGACTTTTCACACATTTGATGACTTGAGACTAGACTTGAGACTGATGACTTGAAATTATCTGGCCAGTTATTTTGTGGCACAATCTCCAAGGATTACTCTCCACGCAGCCAGAGACAGTAGCTTGCAAAAAAGCATGCAACAGATTGGCTAGTGAAACGTACTCGGTCCTCTGATTGGAGTCAACACAGGTCGGGTGAGCTAGTGGTTCTCAAAGTGGGAGTCGGTCGCGAGAAGGCTTTGGGGGGGGGGGGGTCACGAGTGTGAAACTGAATGGGAAAAATACATAATTTTCATACATATTTTAATAGGCTAAATAGGTATACTTTGCCTATTCGATCTGGTTACTAACATAGGCCTACGGCATTACACCAAATTCTTCTCTCAAAAACATATTATTTGTGCTTCAGAACTGAAAAGTTCAACGTCCTGATTGTTGACCAATTACCAGTCATCAGCATTTGCGCAATGGCGGCGCACATATCCAGATTAGTGACCAGAAAGCACCGGTTTCATTTTCTCCGGTTTTGCCTGACAAAAACAGAGTAGCCTATGTTTATATTATCCATATAAAATACAGTTTAGCAATCTGCTACGGACACATCTTTGCCAGAACAATAGGCTACCTGGCGATTTCATTGATAATTATCATATTTCAGATAGGCCTAGTTTGGGTGAGTTAATTTGTCTATATACCTCAGTTCTGCATACTGGCTATATGTCTTAAGATAACTGTAACATCGTACTGCCTTCAATACTTATGGGATGAAGATGTAACATATTCTGGAGAATGTATTAAGATTTTTGTGAGGAAAAAAAAGACTACAGTCAGACCATGCTTTCCAACCTGGTTTCAGAGCATTTAATATTATTATGTACGTAAATCCGCCACATACCGTTTATTACGATACTGTATGTTACGTTTCCTATGGTTGGTATTCATTTAGTGGATGTACATCACTCATTTCAAATGAAATGTTACGAATTACAATGTGTATTATATGTTATGAATTCGCAAAACGTACAATATGTTATGAATTTGAAAAACGTATATGTTACGAATTCTAGTTAGGTGGCTAACGTTAGCTAAGCTAGGGGTTAGGGTTAAGTTTAGGAGGTAGGTTAAAGGGTTAAGGTTAGGGTTAGAGGAAGGGTTAGCTAAAAGGGTTAAGGTTAGGGTTAGCTAACATGCCAAGTAGTTGCAAAGCTCAAAAGTAGTAAATAGTTGAAAAGTTGCTGATTAACTAAAATGCTAAAGTTGTCTGTGATAAGATTCGAACTCGCATCCTTTGGGTTGATAGACCTTTGCGTTATACACCCACCCATCCACCCCGACCAAGTAACCATCTGTCTTATGTAACTATACCAAACGCAACATATTGTAATGAAACAGGCAGGGAGCAGGTCTCGAACCCTCAAGTCCAGCGCGCCATCGACTGTGCCCCTATAGCATGCTCACGTTGCAGAGTCGATATCTGCGATTATAAACCCAGGGTCATTACAAAACTCCCTCCTTTCAAAGTGTGCGTCCTCGCGCTAGCTTACAACTCAACATCTTACAGGAACGCGCTCAACGGCCAAGCACACGTACGTTCGTGGATGCAAGGTCCGATCACTTCTGACACCAATGTAATGAAACAGGCAGGGAGCAGGTCTCGAACCCTCAACCTTCTAGCCCGAAGTCCAGCGCGCCATCGACTGTGCCCCAAAAGCATGCTCACGTGGCAGAGTCGATATCCGCGCTTATAAACCCAGGGTCGTTACACAATCATAGTATTTAGAGTTTAGATTTACATTTACTATATTACGTCTAGTCTATGAGACCAGGCTGCGTTGAGAAGCAGACCCTCACTCTGCTGCTGTCTCCCTCCGCTGAGACTGACCATCAGATGCAGGCACCATCAGCCCACTAAATAAAAATAAATAGCAAATTATTTAAACATATTCTCACTCAGCTGTGCCTCAAAAGTAATACAACAACTAATATATTACCGGTGTGATCATGTAGCCCACCTCAAATTTGGAAATATATATATTTTTAAGTGGTCCTAACAACAATGTATTGGCAGGGAAATTCAAGCAAAGTCAATATGCGGTGATAATGTATTGGGCCTATAGCCAACTGCACAAACCTCATTAGTACAGTACTGTTTTTAATAGGTTATGTTGCATAGGCTTACGTTTTTAAAGTCATGCTTAAAAGATCTTGGCCTTCATTTTGACTATTAAAGTGATCTTGACTCAGAAAAGGTTTATGACCACTGCCCTAGTCGATATTGACTGCTAACATGAATAAAGTTCAGCTCAAAATGCAGGTGTAAAACCCAGTTTATTTCTGTATCTTGCGTTTTGAAAATGCATCACCATTTATGGCTGTAATGACAGGCTACATTTGCGCAGCGATTGTATTCGCGTGGGCGCTTGTGCGTGCGCGTGTCGCAGGTCAAAAAGTTTGAGAACTGATCATCTAACGAACATATTGCTGATTTGCTGTACAGCTTTAGGATCGGGTGGTGCGCAAACGTCAAATTGTAGAGAGATATGACTGCAATAAATAAATATGCAGCTCCAAAATAATATTAACTGTTTACTTTGCAAGCTCACCAGCAATGGGGCATCAAGGAACAATTACTAGCATATGCCTATTGGTCTTTCGGTTATGTAAAGATTGATTGACATTTATAATTTAGTTATGAAGCTTGCATTTTGAATTTTTTGTTCAAATTAATTATTACATAATCAAAATGTGTTGTAGACAAAATAATGAAAAGGGCTGTCTGGTAGCCTCAATAAATTGATACAGATTTGTTGTTGAACAAGTCATTGCATGTATAGATTTTTTTTCTCCCCTTCTACTGAGACACACCTTGTGACTTGACATTTGCTTGCGACTCGAATAATAATGACTTGGTCCCACCTCTGCTAGTTAATAAAAAAGGGTTGCAAACTTTGTGGAAACACACAATGATGTAATATTAAATATAACGACATATTTTTAAATACATCTCAAAGGTGAATCTAATATTAATAGAAACTTCATACACTGACCTGCACATGTAGCATGAAGGCTTATGCCTAAGAGCAGAAGGATGAAACACTTCATGACGTCGTTGGCCCGTCAGTACTGTATTAATGTTCAAATGTAGTTCGAATAGGAGTGTGTTTTATCTGCAAGGCTCTCTGTGTTGACCTCCAGGCAGAAATGACCAGAAAATAACGGTTCGCACTGATTTTGTGCAGAAATGACCAGAGAATAATGATTCGCACTGATTTTGTGCATGTTTCTAGAGCCAATGGGAATTCAGCTAACTCAAGCGTCACTAAATTCTGGGATGATGTAAACAGCGAAGGTTGAGTTACGAAAGTGAAAGTAAGTAAAAGTAAGTAATTGTTGTGTTGATGGTTGAGATTCTGCTTGGGCCTCAAAATGCCAATACAGCATACTGACTCGTGCCCATACAGACATACAAAGTACAGTAGAAGTCTCAATTACAAATCCCAAACACTGCAAACCTTCCAGATGTGCAAACAAAATATTTGGTAACTCTTCATTTTAAGGGGTCCTTCTTACAGTGTAATTAAATGTGTAATTACACTAAAACAAATATTTTTGTTAATGGTAATAACCAACAGTTACACTGTAATAACAACATGTAACTGATGGTAATTGCAGTCTGTAATTACAGAGGTGTAACATCAAATGCTTGTTACCATGCTTGTTACAAATGGGCAAGTTTAAACTAAATTCAACAATTTATTGTTTAGTTTCTTCTCAGCTGGATCCAATTCAGTAATAACTGTCACAAGGTTGTAATCTCTTGTGGACAGATGCGCTGGGTGTCTGAGATTACAAAGGTTGGAGGCTCAATAGGCTCCAATTAGCTACCCGCGAGCACGCACTCTTCAAAATCTCCACTCAATGTTGTTGCTAGCACTTGCCCCCAAAAAGTGTCCCATCTGGGTTAACTTGGTTGCGTTTACAAAAACAGATCAGATAGAGGTCAACCTCACTGACTAGGGTCTACCATAAGGGTGTCATCCCAGATTATAATAAAGAAATAACTTATAATTAATGTGTACGTTACCCATTATGACAACCTGAACCTTCTTGCCATCCAATTGAGAGGATAAACACACTAGTACACCACAGAGTACATGTAATATCTGCATAAGTAGAATGTAATTACTAGGTGTTACACAGGATTTAGATAGTTAAAATGAAACATATCTTGAGGGGTACTTACTTGTAATTACTGTGTACTTATATAGTATATTACCCATCCTGACAACCTGGCCCTCATTTTAAGACTTATGGAAGCGCCGTCCAAGTGGGAGGATAAATACACTTGTACATTACAGAGTACATGTCATATCTGTATAAGTACAGTGCAATTACTAGGTGTTACACAGGATTTAGCTAGTTTAAATGAAGTTTATCTTGAGATGTACTTACTTGTAATTATTGTGCACCTACAAAGTAAGTTACCCATTATGAAAATCTAATCGCCATCCAAGTGAAAAAATAAACACAATAATTCACCACAGAGTACATATCTGGGATATCTGCATTAAGTACATGGTTGTTATAGTATCTGAAGATTATGCCTTTGTTAAATGTTTTTCATGAAGAAATAGAATGTTGTTTATGGTAGTATCAAGAGGGAATGTTTTAGGTGTAATACCACATATCACAGACAGGAGGTGGGTTGTAGACAGGGGAGACTGGTGATTGGTCAGAAGAGGGGGCATCAGTGTTTATAAATAGGGGTTAAACGATGAGACGTTAGAACGGCCATAGCAATCTGAGGAGCCGTTCTCCGGACAACGCGTGTCTGTAATTTATGCTGTAACCTCGTGGTATGAATAAAAACTTCTAACATGATGCAGCATAACGGACTCTTTGTTGATGGCAATAATTGCCACCATTCATCATATACGACATAATGGCGCCCAACGTGGGGCTGGTTTGCGTCTCTTCTGTGTTTCAGTCAATCGTCGGGCTAACTCTCTCTGAGGGAAAAAAGGGTGAGTGTTCTTACCGCTTCGGAGTTTGTTGGATTGGATATGACTTGTGTACATTGAAGAGATGTTCCATTATAACCTGGCCTCAGGTGGCGTTGTTGCTGGTCGACTAGAGTCTGCTAAAATTTATTTCATTGGTAACGGTGACAATGGCAAATTTAGAGCAAAAGGAACGGTAGAACTTTATATTTCATTGGTAACGGGTGACAATGGATTGGCAATTAATGTTGGGATACGTATGCATTTTTAGGGCACCGTTAATCTGGAAAGACCTCAAAACGGGGCGACTCGCAGGAGTGGGCCAGAAATCAGGGCTTAGTTAGACTGAGTCAGGTTGATTCCTTAAGCGGGAATTATGAAGTGAATGGTTGTAGCTATGTTATACTCCTCCTCTGGTCGACGGGAAATTGGTTGGGGGTAACCTCTTGATATGAGATTCATCTTTCAAGGCAACAAAAAGTTAGACGGGGAGAATTGGACGATTATTTATTTGGCAACGGTGCAGGATATTGATTTGTGTAGTAGGCTGCAGTTGGCTAGAGGCTGAAGCTAAGGCTGGATTGTTTTGGGCCACGTGGTACATCGTTGCTCAGGCTAATTTTTGTAAGGCTAAAGTGTGAATCATGCTATAGTGTACCTTAGGCTAAGCTAAATGCTAATGCTACATGCTAATTGTGTTGCGTGCTACATGCTAACGTATCCTTAGAGATTCCGTTGCGACGGTGAAAGTCTCTTAAACTTGTTTATGTGTTTGTAAGTCAGGTTATATGTTTTGTGAGCGCTGGTAAATGTTGTTTGACTATAAGGGGAAATGGGGAATTACAGCTGGACTGTTATTATGTTTGGGGAGAGAGAGTAGAGAATCTTCCTTCCACGGTGAAATTGTATTGAGGAATGGGTATGCGCATGCGTTAATTTTGTGACACTACAGTACCAAACGTGGGAGTTGGAGTTTATGGCACGAGATTAGGGAACGGTTTGTTTTACGGCACCATGAGGGGATGCTGAGACTCAAGTATGAGGTTAAAATGATATTTGCGCATGCGTGATTTTACGGGCTAAAAACTACAACATGTGGTTATGTGCTAAGCCTACAAAGCACGGCATTATGGGTAAGGGTCATAGGTCCCATGTGGGGGGTCGGAAGGGATAATAGTCACAGAATAAGAGAGATTTTGGGGGAAAAATCTCTTAGGGGTTAAACGCTGTTGTTCGAACGGGAAACTATTTGTGAGATGTAGTAAAGTTATAAATCAAATATATGTTGACGGAGTATAATTAATTAAATTAAAAGACGATTAAAATTAAATGAAATGTTTTGGAGCGATCTATGTAATAAATGATATTTGCGCATGCGGGGATTCTGCAAAACAACACATTGGTTAAACTGCAGGGGGAGACAGAGGAACACAGACGAGGAACAAATGGGCACAAGGAGAGTTTAACACGAATCTTATAAGTTTACACGGCGGTGGGTTAAGATGAAACTTGTTTGGGTACCTATTGAATTTATAAATTAAATATAGGATAACGGATTATAATAGATTGAATTAAATAATTAAATGACGGATTAAAAGCAAAAATGTTTTTGGGCGATCTATCATTAGTCCTGAGTTAAAGTCTTAGAGTGAATGTAGAAACGAACGAATATTGAACGGTTGGAAATAATCAGTGATTGCATTAACTACTAAAGTCTTTTTCTGTGTATGTTCTTCTGTCATATGAGAGGAACGCTAAGCGAGAGGCGAGAGGAGATACAGGGAAGTGCTGACTGCGTCACGTGACAAGGTGTGAGGCAGACGAGAGGATCAGATCAGGCTAGTACACAAAATCAATTTAAAGAAATGTGATAAAATGACGATTTTGCATAGGCTTGGCAAATACTATTTCATTAAAAATTGCATTTTGGAGGCTCTGTGTATCATTTATTGAAGGGTTAGAGGCTTTGTTTTTGGGATTGCTTTGAAGTTGACTAATTTACTTGCATTTGATGGGTTGTGGTAATATAGTCAACACTAATGGTTAAATTGGGGACATAGGATATAGGAATAAAAAAATTGGTTTTAATTATTCATGATTTTTAATTGACTTATTGGGATTTATTTGGAGTTGTTAGGTTATATTAAGAATTACAGGGGGAAGGCTACATAAGCTATATAGTCTAAAATAGGATAGTTCACAATAAAGGAATAGGAAAGGCTTGTTACAATGGGGAAAAGATATCAGGACTATGAAAGTCAGTACATCGGTTGATATAGTGCATAGTGGTAATCCTTTAACTAAAGTGTTGCTAGGGTATCCGGCAAGTGAAACAAAAGTTGCCCTTCATTCTCAAACAGAAATTGATAAAATATGTCAGCGATAAGATAGGTTTAAAAAGTAGAGCTTAGGGAGGTTTATTCTCAGCTTACAATGATTATCCAGGAGTGATTATTGCATCAGAAATATAGATTAATAATAGATAGGGTACCAGCAGAAACGACGATGAAGATGAATTCAAAACTCCAGAAGGAAGGAAAACCGGGATGTCTGGGAACTTAAGGAGAAGAGGATGATGAAGATGAGAGTGATTGATGAGAGGTCATGGGTGGAGGTGACTCTGTGATCAGAGGGAAGTGGCAAGAGAGGAAAGAAGAAATGGATACTAGAGATTTGATCTCTGATGAAAGTTGAAGGTACAAGAGCAAAGAAGAAATGGAGAAGTGGAAGAAGTAACACGACTGGATGAAGACCTCAAGAATTGAAGGAGAAGAATAATACAGTGAGGCCAAAGGAAAGGCCACTGGTAAGAAGATGATATTTCAAGAACAGAACTTAGAAGATAACCTTTTGAAGAATACTGATAGGTCCACAACGAGAAGAACCGAGACGAAGAAAACTCAATCAAATACAACTTATAACTGGTGGTGGAGAAGAAGAAAAGAAGTGTTGGTTATGAAGAATCAGAGTGAACCAAATCAACAATCACTGTTACAGCTTCAACTGGACAATGTCAAGTGCAATTGTACCAGCCAAGGGGGGTACCAGATGTTCCATATCCACAGCAACAAGTCAGGAGGAAACAAGAGAACATTTTTAAGGAAGATACAGGGGCAATTCAAGATCACCTGTTCTCCAGGTGCACTCTAAATATTTTGGAGTGCCTAGAATATCCGGAAGGGGGGTATCAGCTGAGAGCATCGATTAGAGAAGAAGAGAAAATAGCCAACAATTGAAGTAAAAACAACCGACCATTAGAAGTGATAGTGAATAGGGGAAAAACTTATGTGTTCAGCCTAAAGAGGTTAAACATATCACTCTGTAAAATAAACTAATTAGGTTAGGATAGGGATTGGAAGTAGTAAAACAGTTTAAATACTCTTAGGGAATCAATTGAGCTCTGCTATAAAAGTCAAAGAGGAAGTAAAAGAGACATACTAATATTAGGACAATATACCTATGGCATTGTTGGGAAAGAGATGCATGGTGTAAATTGAAGCGTACAATAAGATGTACACTAGACGACTGACTGTCTGGTAGAATATTTTAAGAAGTAGGGTTTTTTGGGAATCATTTGCTTAAAAGATAATATCATAGGAAGGATGATAATGTATTAGATTACCTGTTAGACAATCTGTCTGGGAAAATAAACTTAATAGAGTGACTGTTATTCTGGGTTACATCCTGACACAAAGAGATTTGAGGTTAGGCTAAAGGTGTTTAGTCGGTTTTGCCAAGTCTGTGTGTAATGAGTCAGAAGCAGGTGGGGAACTTTCCCAATCACATATTCTACAAATTTGGTGGTAAGAGATTTTGTCAATAAATCAGGGGAAAAGGTTTTAAATGTTATGAGAGAAAAGATTAGATTAAAATAAGTTAGGAGTAGATTAGGGTTGGAAGAACTCTGAGACAGTAAGCTAAGTTTCAAAGTTAGTAGTAAGACAGAGAGAGAACAGTGAGGAAGGACATTTTAAAGTTTAGTGGGAAGATATGGTAGGAGTTTAAATCGGTTAGGAGCAGATGCATTGAGAAAGTATGTGTTGCTGAATGATTTGAGGGTGATTGAGTATCTATATTTACAGTTTCCAGTAGGGAGATCAAGGTCATTATAGGTGTATTTTGTGTAATCAAAAGTTTGAAAGTCAGGGATTTAGAGATAGGACTGAGATTTGGGGGAAAAAGTGACACTAGTGGGGATGGATGGAAGTACAAGGAAAGAGTTCAAAGTCTTAGGGGAAAACTGGGGGGAAAACTAGGAGTAAATAAGGACATTAACACTTCAGTCTATTAGAACAACAGGGAGAAGCAATTTAACTCTTTCAACATTGATAGGTATTAAAGTCATAAATATATTGCATTTGATTATAAGGGAACCAATACAGCATCAATTATAGGGGGAAAATACTGTTATTAGGGTTAGGAGAATAATAATTATAATATGCCATTTAGGATGATGACGTTTCTTTCACAGAGAGAGAGAGAGAGATAATTAGGGAGAATATGTGTACTTATCTAGTGAAAGCATTAAAATTTGTTTTGGTTAAGAATTATTGGTTAAAGGGTTATGTAATGTGTAAGGTAACGCTTATAATGGAAGATTTGAAGTCTGTAGAAGTTTCCACAGTCACAGAGGGAGTTAAGGATAAGTTTATTACAGTAGTCACTTCAACAGTGAATAATACACATGGGATATGGGTAGCTTTTCCACTAGAAGGAATTAAGGGTTTTAATTCATCAACTAAATCAACAACGTTAATGGTAACTTTGGGAAGGGATTAAGGATACGATGGTAATAGCAAATGTAGGAAGGATGACAACAACTGTTCTGAAATTAAAGGAGGCAGCAAGAGAGACTCAGGGGTTTAGGTTACTACGAATAGGGTTAAAAAGTAGAGCAGATAGTAGTAGAGAGCAATATAGATTAATCTGAAATGGAGAAGAGAGATTCATCATGGAAGCTGCAGGATGAGGTCTTTTGATTTTGATGACAGAGGGGGGGGGGCATCTGATCAGTGCTGCTCGTTCCTCTGTTGTGAAAGTTAGAGATAGATTAACTCATTCTGTAAGAATCAGTGAGGAATCTTGAGGGTTGATGTCTGTTGGGGATGCCAGCCCAAGACGTGTTAGACGGTCGCGCGGCCTCTGTCAGGTATGGGTTAGAGTTATGCTTTGTCATGACTGTGGTATCGGCAACAGTCATTGACCGATAAAATAATGTAGTTGTCAGAACAGTAGGGTTTAAGTGTTCTTGGGTAAATGGATTACCCTATGGGAATTGTTAGATGGAAAGTAAAGTCAGGTAACAGTGGAAACCTGAAGTATTCAGGTGAACCAGTGAGGATAAAAGTTGTTGTTGTTCTAATAAAACATAATGAGGTAAGGGGTATGTTTATGGGAATATCAGAGTGTGATGAGTATAGGATAACCTTGGATAAGTATGACCTTAAGGGTAGTAATGACAAATAATAGGTTACTTTTTATATATCAGGTAGTAAGAAGAGCAGGACTTTGATGGTTAAAAGATTAGCTTTTGACTGACAATGTGACTATGGGAATTTTAGAGATATTTGGTGGGTTTGTGATGATAGAGTATATTCTTACCCTATGGGGGATAGGATGTTGTTACAGGTCAACGTTTAAGCTTCCATATGAGGTTTTTACCATTAAAAGAGGAGTGGTACCAACACAGAAATTTGAAACTAGAGTTCAAAATAGGATGAAAAGGGACATGTCATAGTCTTCAAGTCTATCATTGAAGGATAAGGTCAGGGAGAAGGGGGGACTTCATTCATGGTATGGTGTAACATTTGGGAAGATAATATTGATAAATATTAGTTATACTTTGAGTCCAGATAGTTCAGATAATATCACTGGGGTTATAGATGCATTATAAGGGATGTGTTTGGGAGATCTGAGAGGATGCAAGATCAATTAGGCCAGTAGGGGCGAGTGATGGGTCAGATTTTAGTTTCAGCTTTGATAACACTGTGTGATGTTTGTAATTTGTTACGACCTTGAGAAAGCTATGATATTGAGATAGGTTGGAGAGTGATTCCTGGAGACAACACTCAGATGCCCGGTGTTGACTGTTCCTGATCTGGATAAAGATGGATGGACTACTGATGGATAAATATCATTTTTTTTATGAGTTGATTATTTTTCAAAAAAAAAAAAATTTCAATAGTAGGGGTGATGTTGGTATGATTTATGAATCAAGGGGGGGATAGGTTAATGTGATTCATACATCATTTATAGGTCATTTTTATATTCTTAAATTGATGTTGAGGTTTAATTTGAAAAGGTTGTTTTGCAAAAGATACTGTTTGGTCGTTTATTTTCTTGTCATTCCAGAAGCATTTTGGAGAACATGTGGAGATTGGAATACTCAAACAAAGACAATATGAAGGGACAATATGACTGGAGGAGATGAAACAAGGAGGGTATGGCTGATTCCATCATCAACAAGTCCATTGGAGGAGGAGACTACGGAGGAGATGAAGTGTAGTGGACTACATTCCAGTGTCTGCAATGAAATATAGACATATTTGATGTGTAATACATAATGGTGTCATATTCTTAGGTATTGATTTTAGTAGAATGATGTTTGATGTTATTGAATGCAGATGAGGATATTAGATGCTTTTGTTTATTTCGATGGGGTTAGGGAAAGGACGGTTAGGCAGGGAGAGATTCCTTTTCAAGTCCTATGGGTTGACCAGCTTGAGAGTGGATGTTTCTGGATAGGATTTTGTTTGCAGGGGAAACATGTGTATTTAATGGCATCATAGTTTCAAATGTCTTTACATGATTTATGAGTTTATCTGGAGTCCAGCGTGGTTGCCTGGGGCAGAGGGACCGTGGAGAGAATTTTACTGTCTTGATTGATGGATGGATGGATTTGGAACAAAGGTTGCCGGACAGGTTTTTGCTCTCACACTCCATAAAGATTTATTCATAATTCATAGTAATGTGTTCACACTTCATCAACAGTTATTCATATTTCATAAGAAAGAGTATTTACACTCTAGGAGGAGAATGTTTTGGTTTAAGGTTAAAGATACTCAATAAGATAAGTTGTTACTAGTCATAATCCTATTCTGTTTGGTTTCGAGACGTTTAGTTTGTCTCGAAAGGGGGGAATATAGTATCTGAAGATTATGCCTTTGTTAAATGTTTTTCATGAAGAAATAGAATGTTGTTTATGGTAGTATCAAGAGGGAATGTTTTAGGTGTAATACCACATATCACAGACAGGAGGTGGGTTGTAGACAGGGGAGACTGGTGATTGGTCAGAAGAGGGGGCATCAGTGTTTATAAATAGGGGTTAAACGATGAGACGTTAGGAACGGCCATAGCAATCTGAGGAGCGTTCTCCGGACAACGCAGTGTCTGTAATTTATGCTGTAACCTCGTGGTATGAATAAAAACTTCTAACATGATGCAGCATAACGGACTCTTTGTTGATGGCAATAATTGCCACCATTCATCATATACGACATTGTTGCTAGTTGTTACACAGGATTTAGCTATTTAAAATGAAGTGTAACTTTATAGTTACCTATGAGCATTTTCTATATAATTACTTATTACTCATTACCAAGTGAAAATACATACAAACAAAAAAGATGGCTTCTACTTTAGTCAACTTTATTGCAACATGTAAAATAGCTTACATTTCATACAAAATAAAACGAATTGTATTGTTAGATTAATAATTTGATTAATTAGATTAAACAAATATATAGGCCTACTCAATAATGTAAAAATAACTATTCGTGTGGTGACTAAAATATGTAGCCTATAGTATAGTGAATAGCCTTTTTTTATGTGGACACCCCTTAAAATTAGTGGATTCGGCTATTTCAGCCACACCCGATGCTGACAGGTGTATAAAATCGAGCACACAGCCATGCGATCTCCATAGACATTGGCAGTAGAATGGCCTTACTTAAGAGCTCAGTGACTTTCAATGTGGCACCATTATAACGACACAGGATGAGACCCAGATGAAGACACAGGAGGCAGATGGTTAGAGTCTCTGATATTTATTAATAGACAAGGGGCAGGCAAGAGGCAGCTCAAGGACAGGCAGAAGTTCGTAAACCAGGTCAGAGTCAGATAGGTACAGGACGGCAGGCAGGCTCGAGGTCAAGGCAGGCAGAATGGTATGGCAGGTGGGCTCAGGGTCAGGGCAGGCAGAAATGGTCGGAACTGGGAGGACTAGAAAACAGGGACTGGAAAAATGCTGGTAGGCTTGACGAGACAAGACGAACTGGCCAGAGACACACAGAAAACACTGGTATAAATACACAGGAGATAATGGGGACAAATGGGAGACACCTGGTGTGGGGTGGAGACAAGCACAGGACAGGTGAAACAGATCAGGGTGTGACAACCGTCATAGGATGCCACCTTTCCAACAAGTCAATTTCTGCTAGCGCTTCCCCGGTCAACTGTAAGTGCTGTTATTGTGAAGTGGAAACGTCTAGGAGAAACAACGGCTCAGATACTACCACTTCGCTCACAGAACGGGACCGCCGAGTGCTGAAGCATGTAGCACATAACAATCGCCTGTCTTCGGTTGCAACACTCACCACCAAGTTCCAAACTGCCTCTGGAAGCAACGTCAGCACAATAACTGTTTGTCGGGGGCTTTATGAAATGGGTTTCCATGGCCGAGCAGCCGCACACAAGCCTAAGATCACCATGCGCGTTCTCTGGAGAGGAATCACGCTTCCCCATCTGTCTGCAAATCTGGGTTTGGCAGATGCCAGGAGAACGCTACCTGCCCGAATGCATAGTGCCAACTGTAAAGTTTGGTGGAGGAGGAATAATGGTCTGGGGCTGTTTTTCATGGTTCGGGCTAGGCCCCTTTGTTCCAGTGAAGGGAAATCTTAACGCTACAGCATACAATGACTTTCTAGACGATTCTGTGCTTCCAACTTCGTAGTTACAGTTTGGGGAAGGCCATTTCCTGTTTCAGCATTACAATGCCCCCGTGCACAAAGCGAGGTCCATAAAGAAATGGTTTGTCACGATCGGTGTGGAAGAACTTGACTGGCCTGCAAAGAGCCCTGACCTCAACCTCATCGAACACCTTTGGGATGAATTGGAACTCCGACTGCGAGCCAGGCCTTATCGCCCAACATCAGTGCTACACCTCACTAATGCTCTTGTGGCTGAATGGAAGCAAGTCCTTGCAGCAATGTTCCAGCATCTAGTGGAAAGCCTTCCCAGAAGAGTGGAGGCTGTTATAGCAGCAAAGGGGGGACCAACTCCATATAAATGACCATGATTTTGGAATGAGATGTTTGACGAGCAGGTGTCCACATACTTTTGGTAATGTAATGTACCTATGCTAAATCGTTCAGCAGAATTCATGTATCCAAAAAAGCTAAACAAATTGCATGGAAAACATACTTTTGCTCTCCTGTGTTGACGTTTTTGATCTACAACACTGGTTCTTTTGCGACAGTCTTTTATGTCTGGATTTAGCACACTGACCTTCTCGACCCTGTTCTTTGCGCACTGTTACATGACATCTGTGTCAACACGTGGGTACGTTCGAGGCAGCCAATGGATAGACAAAGACTTTCTAATATGGGCCTACCGCTTTAATTAGTGTGAGAGAAACCTCATGCTGTATCTGGTGCTGCTGTGTCATGGAGGGGTTGGAACCATCATCCTCAGAGACTAATACAAAACAGAGGGAGACAACAAGTTAGACTTGTTCAAAAGCTGTATTAAGCATCACACCAACCTGCACCAAGTTCAAACACTATTTTCCCAAGGTAGGCTACTCCAGGCTACTCCAACTCCATGTATGCAATTCCATAATGGCACACTGAGACAGCATGATAAATAATGTGCCTAGTCACATAAGTACAGAATATCCATTCTGTCCTTGCTCACCTGTCCTTCTCTTCCGGTTCCACATAATAAACCCATCTATGCTGATGAGGGCTGGGAGGATGACAGCCAACACTACTCCAATGATGATGGGGCCAGATTCAGGAGGCTTGTCTGAGTTTATGAACACACACACACAGTGAATATTATCGTAAATAATATATTTCTCTGTCATACTATAAGATATGATTAATCTTACCACTGTTTGTTTTTTATCACAGATTGATCCAGTTTGATGTTTTCTTTGTGTTCAACCACACAGGTTTAGTTGTTGTTCTCCCAATCCTCAGATTCCATTGTGAGGCGAATACTTTTCTGGAAGGTTCCATCTTCATTAGGGAGTCTCTCCGTACTCCACATCTTCATGCTGATCTTGTCCGTCTTTCTGCCAGAACACCATGACTCCACTGGGGTAGAAACCTGTAGTGTGGCAGTTCACTGGAGAAGAGGGGGTCTTCTGGAGCAGAGACACTGAGGGAGGAACTGGAGAAGATGGGGTCTTCTGGAGCAGAGACACTGAGGGAGGAGCTGGAGAGAAGGAGTGAGAGGAAAGAAAAGGGAAGAAAATAAATCAACTATGAACTCAAAACAGCAGTGGAGGAATTATGCTGTTGTGCCTCACGCCAGAAACAACTGGTTACAGATTTGGATTGAATGGGATGCCGTGTGTCTCAGTGTCTGTCTGTACCTATCCTCGTCAAAGTGCCGCTGGCGAGGTTCAAAGTGTCAACACACTCCTTAGTGAAGTTGTCACACCCTGGCTCTGGGACTCTATTTGTTGAGCCAGGGTGTGTTCATTCTATGTGGTTTATTTCTATGTTGGGGGTTCTAGTTTGTCGTTTTCTATGTTTGCCTTAGTGACTCCCAATCAGAGGCAACGAGTGTCAGCTGTTGGCTGGTTGTCTCTGATTGGGAGCCATATTTAACTGTCTGTTTTTCACTTTGTGTTTGTGGGTTTTTGTTCCGTGTTGGTCATTGTTACCAAGGACGTTACGAGTCGTTTATTGTTTTGTTTCGTGCTTTAACTAAATAAAGTAACATCGTGACGATCGTGACAGAAGTACCATTTGAGATACTGGAGATCATTGGTGTTGTTGTTCCACTTCTGTTTGATGGTGTCTACCTGCTGTACGGAGACTATCCAACTCATGTTGTTCATGTCCAATTAAATGAAATCCTCACCATCTTATACATATTAGTGGAAATAATCTTTGAGTTCAGTCTCATTCCACTCACAGCCGTGCAAGTTGTGGATTGTGTGACCATCTGAGAGAGTGAGAGGAAGAGAATGAAAGAGCTGTCTGTGTACAGTAATTAGTGTGTGTGTGTGCGTGCATGCATGTGTATGTGTGTGTGCGCACACATGTTTGTGTGCATAACTGTGCCTATAGTTTTTTTGGGATACTTTTTACCCCATTTTCTCCCCAGTTGGTAGTTACAGTCTTGTCCCTTCGCTGCAACTCCCATACGGACTCGGGAGAGGCGAAGGTTGAGAGCCATGTGTCCTCTGTAACACGACCCTGCCAAGCTGCACTGCTTCTTGACACACTGCTCGCTTAACCCGGAAGCCAGCTGCACCAATGTGTCGGAGGAAACACCGTACAACTGGCGACCCGGCCCGCCACAGGAGTCGCTAGATCGCGATGGGACAAGGACATCCCGGCCGGCCAAACCCTGCCCTAACCCGGAAGACACTGGGCCAATTATATGCCGCCTCATGGGTCTCCCGGTCGCGTCCGGCTGCGACACAGCCCGGGATCGAACCCGGATCTGTAGTGACACCGCTAGCACTAGTGCCTTAGACTGCTGCACCACTCGGGAGGCCCTGTGTGTGTGTGTGTGTGTGTGTGTGTGTGTGTGTGTGTGTGTGTGTGTGTGTGTGTGTGTGTGTGTGTGTGTGTGTGTGTGTGTGTGTGTGTGTGTGTGTGTGTTTACATGTACATTCTGTTTCCTTTTGACTGGGTTTGGTTGAACTGCTTCTTTGCAAACATAATGAGGTTTTTGAAGCGTTCATATTGGTTAATCAGGGGCTCAGCGTAGAGCTCCCAGTAGTATTCTCCTGCATTCTCCTTCATCCACTCAGTGGTGGGGAGCAGTGTCTTGTTGTTGCTGTCAAAGTACACAAACTGATGGTCGTCCAGAAAACCAAACCACTGTGAATTCTGGGAAGTCAGTATCACCTGAGACTGCAGTGTATACGTATTCCATAGGGAGATGCGAATAAAATATTCAATAATTGACCATGTAATATCTGTGTTGTGTGTCTTTTGTCATTAATGACATATTTGGAAAACAACTATCAGCAATTGATTGAATACCGGCGTACGTTTTTCACATGGATCCTCACTCTACAATGAGATAAATATTGTCACTTATACTGGAGACTAAAAACTGCCCTAGTAGTTTTCTAAAGTTCAAATAACTTAAGTTCTAGCAACATTTTATTTGTACTGACTTGTGGAAGTTATATAAATGTAGGATCTTAATTTGAGTCAGTTTGCTACAGCAGGAAAATAATCCTGCAGCAACAGAAAATGTGAATTATTTGGTGGATTATAATTAATGGACATTTTTGTAGGAGTTTATACATTTTTCGTAAGGGCAAATCAAGTCTGACATTTCTAAATGGAACTTACAAACGTTAAAAGCCTTTTTAAAACTGAAATACAATACAAGCTTGCAGGAAAATTCTCAGCAACAAAAGATTGATCAAATGAATATCCTACATTTGTAGGACTCCAGAAGAACAAGAGAAAGAAGGACATCATTTCTTTATCAGTTTAGATGAGATTCGATGTTAGTACTGGGTTGAACAACATAACTATTTTATTTCTTTCATTATTCTCTCCACCATATCAAGCAATCAGGGTCATAACCTGTTAATGTTTAACCATTATATATTCATCTTTAACGAGTGACAGAACGGTACATGAAACAACTTCTGTGGTTCAGCAACGACAATAAGAACTAATTAAGATGGGTTTATGAATTCAATTATTTTCATGTTCATGTCGATAATGCCATATTGAGTTTCATACTGTCTGATATGCACTGTTTTATATGTTATGTCCCTGATGGGTTGCCATAGATGACTGCTGGGTATGATGCTGCAGGTGAAATTAAAACACACCAGTGGTGGAATTATGATCCAATAGGGGATGAAAGAAGTACAATGCCATCAAGGTTAACTGAGAAACATAAATTGAAATATAAATTATTCACTATTGAGATGTTTCAATGATAATGATGAATAAATAACATAATATCTTGTTTATAGTTATATACAGTATATAATAAAACCATACTCTAAAATGGATACAGTCCAACACAATATATCCAGTCAGATAATAAATAATGAACAACTACAAGATTTTCTTTCAGTTTCAGTGATCTCTTCAGAATTGCAAACAACATCAAGGTAGGCACTTACTTTGGGCCTTAATAAAGCCTCAAACACAGAGATTAAAAGTATGTTGTTATTGACTCTGATAGCCTGGCTTGGTGGAATATTACAAGAGAACATCTGTTTGAGAGTATTCTGATTCTTGTATTTCTACTGCATATCCTACTGCATACATAACATACAACATGAGCGACAACGGTACGCTGTATGTGAATCACACTTCTACCATCACTAACTACACTGTACAATACCATTGCTTGTAAACCAGTACTATGACTACTGCTTCTAAACTACTATGAAAAGTGTAGTCTACTTATGATTTTTAAAATCCTATATCACCTTTCTTGCTCTTCTTCCAAATGACAACCCCAACAACAGCAACGATGGCCAATAGGAGGAGAGCTACCACCCCTCCAATGATGGGGGCCGAGCCAATGGCGGTTGGTTGATTTGCACCTGTAATCATCAGAACAGAGCATTCAGACTGTTACTTGGGGTCATTCATGGTGGTCTATGTTACATTTCCCCTCAACATGAATCCCCAGCTACATTCCTCTGTCAATCTCAATAACAGTTCAGGTCACTATAAGAACATGCTCTTCTCAGAAAGAGGTATACTATGCAGGTGAGTATGCTTAGGAACTAGGAATATTGGATACATTGAGTAGGAGGGGTCATTCGGTATAATGTATGTTGAATCAGTGAATCTCTCTTCCTCTTACCCTTGTTGGTGTTTCCCCAGTTGGTCTGGATCTCAGACTCAGTCAGAACCTTGATGAAGTCCTCCTTGATACCCGTGACCTGAACAACACACTGATACTTGTTCTTCGTCCACTCTTCAGACGTCACAGTGAGGTGGGTGCTTTTCTCTCCATACTCCACATCTTCATGCTGATCTTGTTTGAGAGAGAGCGTGAGAGAGAGAGTGAGAGTAAGAGAGACCGTGAGAGAGAGAGAGATCGTGAGAGAGAGAGATCGTGAGAGAGAGAGAGAGTAAGCTCTGTTATTGACTGCATGCAGTACTGGGGCCATCATTGTCAATGTTTTCAGGTCCAGTGTCAGGAAATCTGCTCCATATCCAAACTGAGTAAACCTCCCTGTGGCGCCAGTCTCTCATCCCACTCACAACTATACATCTCCTGGACTACATGCACACCTAAGAGAGCGAGAGCGAGAGAGAGGGGGGGGAGAGAGAGAAAGCAAGAGACAGTGAGGGAGGTAAAGAGAAGGAGAACAGAAAGGGGAAGGACATAGACAGAGAGCAGAGAAAACAACAGAGAGGGTGACAAAATAAATTCACTGCTCGACCGAGGGACCTTACAGATAATTGTATGTGTGGGGTACAGAGATGAGGTAGTCACAAAAAAATCATGTTAAACACTATAACTACACACAGAATGAGTCCATGCAACTTATTATGTGACTTGTTAAACACATATTTCTTCCTGAACTTATTTAGGCGTGCCATAACAAAGGGGTTGGGCCTCCCGACCTGGGCTGTGTCGCAGCCGGCCGCGACTGGGAGACCCATGAGGCAGCGCACAATTGTCCCAGCGTCGTGCTCTAGCGACTCCTTGTGGTGGCCGGGCACATGCACGCTGACTTCGGTCGCCAGCTCTACGGTTTTACCTCCGACACATTGGTGCGGCTGGCTTCCGGGTTAAACGAGCAGAGTGGCTTGGCGGTGTTGTGTTTCGGTGGACGCATGGCTTTCGACCTTCGCCTCTCCCGAGTCCGTACGGAAATTGCAGCGATGGGACAAGACTGTAATTACCAATTGGCTATCACGAAAAAAGGGTTAAAAAATATATATACATAAAAAAACTAAGGGGTTGAACACTTATTGACCCAAGACATTTCAACTTTTCATTTTTGATTAATTTGTAGAAATATCAAAAATCATAATTCTACTTTGACATTATGGGGTATTGTGTGTAGGCCAGTGACACAAAATCTAAATTTAATTCATTTAAAATTCAGGCTGCAACACAACAAAATGTGGAAAAAGTCAAGGGGTGTGAATACTTTCTAAAGGCACTGTATACCAGATGTATTGGGATAAAGGAAAAAGACACATCAGTCTCTTTGTGACAATTGACAATAATGTCATATACAGTGCATTCGGAAAGTATTCAGCCCCCTTGACTTTTTCCACATTTTGTTATGTTACAGCCTTATTCTAAAATTGATTAAATTGTTGTTTTTTTCTCATCAATCTACACACAATACCCCATAATGGTGGTCCTCTGTAGCTCAGCTGGTAGAGCACGGCGCTTGTAACGCCAAGGTAGTGGGTTCGATCCCCGGGACCACCCATACACAAAAAATGAATGCACGCATGACTGTAAGTCGCTTTGGATAAAAGCGTCTGCTAAATGGCATATTATTATTATTATAATGACAAAGCAAAAACTGTTTTTTTATTCTTAAAATATCACAATTACATAAGTATT